>NW_028145610.1:0-42500 GCF_977016875.1 Pavona decussata
AACGGCGCCAACGCATCTTAAATCTCACCCAAAACCCGGTCTTTTAGCGGTCCAGTCTAGCTTTCTACAACAGAATCGGCTTAATCGGAGCAAGACAGCGTTCTAAATTGATTTCCGAATCTCTTCTATATTTACAAATCGAAACGAATCACGCCGAACGACATCTGGAAATTATTTATGACATTGAGTCCGGAAATCCGACCCCAAACCGCACCTCTCGACTAATCGATCACAAGCCTAACAACGCTACAGTTATAACGGCGAAAAATAATCGAATAGCTTTTCAAACTCACGCTTTTTGAGAGAAAATCCTTGCCATTTCTTGTTCGTGTTTAGTGATATAACTTTAAGTCCCGGATGTTGGCAAAAAGATTGGAACGGGGAACACATATGGCGGTTTTCAACAAGAAAATAAACTAAGTCTTTGGCCAGGTCAAAAATTCCCGATAATTTCATCTTGCCCGACTAGAAATCATCCCTAAGAGCTACTTTTTAAAGCCAAAGACTGTCACCTCCTCAAGCAAAGCCCAAAATATGCCAGCCTTCGTCCAAGCCCGAGTAACTAAAGTTTACCCGTTTAGCTGAAAAACAGGACTACTGGTAGCAAGCATATTAGACGAGACATGAACTGCACTCGTAAGACTTATTCCCTCACTAGACTTAATGATGTCCTCAGGAAAACTTTGCTTCAGGAAGCCAAACAAAACCGGCTAGGGCTAACGAATTTCTTCTCAGCTAAGACCGCGCCGAATTCAAAGCGAGTTCGTTGTGCCGTGTATAAACGTTTGAGAGAGAATGGGGCTAGCTGGGCAAAACAATTAAATGACTCTACATCGGGTAGTTTCGGGGAGGGGGGGGGGGGGGTGGGGGAGGGGTAAGGAGAAGAATAGTATTTGTCTTTGAAAATGACTGCTGGTGACTCTTGTATTGTACATCCCTACATTTAATGGGAAATAAAAAAATAATAATAAAAAAAAAAAAACAAAACAAGTTATATGTTAGGAAAAGTTAACAAAAATCATAGATTTCTGAGGGTATGTTCTTTTAAATTCAGACAGATATTATTAGTATTTGGGCTCAAATTGTTCAGAACGGCTTGATATGCTTCTTTGTATCATTAATCACTTCAAGATAAACTGTAGTAACCAAATAAAGAGGAAATGGTGCCTCCACAAGTTATATTTTAGGCAAGAAATCATGTCAGTTTATGAGTGACACTAAGCAAGGGCTAACTAGTTCCTTGCATTCATCATATTTTGAAATAAGCTGTAAAGTTGAGGCTTTAAGCCCTTCTACTAACAGCAGTTACATTGTTAGACAAAACAACTGTGATTTACAAAAGCAGGACTAGTAAGAAAAGCTTATATTTTCATCATTCCACTTATATCATTTTAATATCTGTCTGGATTTTTAAGAACATGCCCTCAGAAATTAAGCACATTTTGAGACTTTCTAGGCTGATGGAATATGCTAGTCCAGAACATGACTTTAATTAGGGCTCATCACAAGAAAGCAAGGTCAAAGAATACTACAGACCTGGTATAGAAGGTTTGTCTTTGAAATTGGACATGACACTAGCACTGACATTTGAACTGACATGAAACATGGCCTATGTGTTGACAAAACAAGTGCGACATTTCGCAATTATTAACGGCGCCAACGCATCTTAAATCTCACCCAAAACCCGGTCTTTTAGCGGTCCAGTCTAGCTTTCTACAACAGAATCGGCTTAATCGGAGCAAGACAGCGTTCTAAATTGATTTTCCGAATCTCTTCTATATTTACAAATCGAAACGAATCACGCCGAACGACATCTGGAAATTATTTATGACATTGAGTCCGGAAATCCGACCCCAAACCGCACCTCTCGACTAATCGATCACAAGCCTAACAACGCTACAGTTATAACGGCGAAAAATAATCGAATAGCTTTTCAAACTCACGCTTTTTGAAGAGAAAATCCTTGCCATTTCTTGTTCGTGTTTAGTGATATAACTTTAAGTCCCGGATGTTGGCAAAAAGATTGGAACGGGGAACACATATGGCGGTTTTCAACAAGAAAATAAACTAAGTCTTTGGCCAGGTCAAAAATTCCCGATAATTTCATCTTGCCCGACTAGAAATCATCCCTAAGAGCTACTTTTTAAAGCCAAAGACTGTCACCTCCTCAAGCAAAGCCCAAAATATGCCAGCCTTCGTCCAAGCCCGAGTAACTAAAGTTTACCCGTTTAGCTGAAAAACAGGACTACTGGTAGCAAGCATATTAGACGAGACATGAACTGCACTCGTAAGACTTATTCCCTCACTAGACTTAATGATGTCCTCAGGAAAACTTTGCTTCAGGAAGCCAAACAAAACCGGCTAGGGCTAACGAATTTCTTCTCAGCTAAGACCGCGCCGAATTCAAAGCGAGTTCGTTGTGCCGTGTATAAACGTTTGAGAGAGAATGGGGCTAGCTGGGCAAAACAATTAAATGACTCTACATCGGGTAGTTTCGGGGAGGGGGGGGGGGGAGGGGGTAAGGAGAAGAATAGTATTTGTCTTTGAAAATGACTGCTGGTGACTCTTGTATTGTACATCCCTACATTTAATGGGAAATAAAAAAATAATAATAAAAAAAAAAAAAAAAACAAGTTATATGTTAGGAAAAGTTAACAAAAATCATAGATTTCTGAGGGTATGTTCTTTTAAATTCAGACAGATATTATTAGTATTTGGGCTCAAATTGTTCAGAACGGCTTGATATGCTTCTTTGTATCATTAATCACTTCAAGATAAACTGTAGTAACCAAATAAAGAGGAAATGGTGCCTCCACAAGTTATATTTTAGGCAAGAAATCATGTCAGTTTATGAGTGACACTAAGCAAGGGCTAACTAGTTCCTTGCATTCATCATATTTTGAAATAAGCTGTAAAGTTGAGGCTTTAAGCCCTTCTACTAACAGCAGTTACATTGTTAGACAAAACAACTGTGATTTACAAAAGCAGGACTAGTAAGAAAAGCTTATATTTTCATCATTCCACTTATATCATTTTAATATCTGTCTGGATTTTTAAGAACATGCCCTCAGAAATTAAGCACATTTTGAGACTTTCTAGGCTGATGGAATATGCTAGTCCAGAACATGACTTTAATTAGGGCTCATCACAAGAAAGCAAGGTCAAAGAATACTACAGACCTGGTATAGAAGGTTTGTCTTTGAAATTGGACATGACACTAGCACTGACATTTGAACTGACATGAAACATGGCCTATGTGTTGACAAAACAAGTGCGACATTTCGCAATTATTAACGGCGCCAACGCATCTTAAATCTCACCCAAAACCCGGTCTTTTAGCGGTCCAGTCTAGCTTTCTACAACAGAATCGGCTTAATCGGAGCAAGACAGCGTTCTAAATTGATTTTCCGAATCTCTTCTATATTTACAAATCGAAACGAATCACGCCGAACGACATCTGGAAATTATTTATGACATTGAGTCCGGAAATCCGACCCCAAACCGCACCTCTCGACTAATCGATCACAAGCCTAACAACGCTACAGTTATAACGGCGAAAAATAATCGAATAGCTTTTCAAACTCACGCTTTTTGAAGAGAAAATCCTTGCCATTTCTTGTTCGTGTTTAGTGATATAACTTTAAGTCCCGGATGTTGGCAAAAAGATTGGAACGGGGAACACATATGGCGGTTTTCAACAAGAAAATAAACTAAGTCTTTGGCCAGGTCAAAAATTCCCGATAATTTCATCTTGCCCGACTAGAAATCATCCCTAAGAGCTACTTTTTAAAGCCAAAGACTGTCACCTCCTCAAGCAAGGCCCAAAATATGCCAGCCTTCGTCCAAGCCCGAGTAACTAAAGTTTACCCGTTTAGCTGAAAAACAGGACTACTGGTAGCAAGCATATTAGACGAGACATGAACTGCACTCGTAAGACTTATTCCCTCACTAGACTTAATGATGTCCTCAGGAAAACTTTGCTTCAGGAAGCCAAACAAAACCGGCTAGGGCTAACGAATTTCTTCTCAGCTAAGACCGCGCCGAATTCAAAGCGAGTTCGTTGTGCCGTGTATAAACGTTTGAGAGAGAATGGGGCTAGCTGGGCAAAACAATTAAATGACTCTACATCGGGTAGTTTCGGGGAGGGGGGGGGGGGGAGGGGGTAAGGAGAAGAATAGTATTTGTCTTTGAAAATGACTGCTGGTGACTCTTGTATTGTACATCCCTACATTTAATGGGAAATAAAAAAATAATAATAAAAAAAAAAAACAAAACAAGTTATATGTTAGGAAAAGTTAACAAAAATCATAGATTTCTGAGGGTATGTTCTTTTAAATTCAGACAGATATTATTAGTATTTGGGCTCAAATTGTTCAGAACGGCTTGATATGCTTCTTTGTATCATTAATCACTTCAAGATAAACTGTAGTAACCAAATAAAGAGGAAATGGTGCCTCCACAAGTTATATTTTAGGCAAGAAATCATGTCAGTTTATGAGTGACACTAAGCAAGGGCTAACTAGTTCCTTGCATTCATCATATTTTGAAATAAGCTGTAAAGTTGAGGCTTTAAGCCCTTCTACTAACAGCAGTTACATTGTTAGACAAAACAACTGTGATTTACAAAAGCAGGACTAGTAAGAAAAGCTTATATTTTCATCATTCCACTTATATCATTTTAATATCTGTCTGGATTTTTAAGAACATGCCCTCAGAAATTAAGCACATTTTGAGACTTTCTAGGCTGATGGAATATGCTAGTCCAGAACATGACTTTAATTAGGGCTCATCACAAGAAAGCAAGGTCAAAGAATACTACAGACCTGGTATAGAAGGTTTGTCTTTGAAATTGGACATGACACTAGCACTGACATTTGAACTGACATGAAACATGGCCTATGTGTTGACAAAACAAGTGCGACATTTCGCAATTATTAACGGCGCCAACGCATCTTAAATCTCACCCAAAACCCGGTCTTTTAGCGGTCCAGTCTAGCTTTCTACAACAGAATCGGCTTAATCGGAGCAAGACAGCGTTCTAAATTGATTTTCCGAATCTCTTCTATATTTACAAATCGAAACGAATCACGCCGAACGACATCTGGAAATTATTTATGACATTGAGTCCGGAAATCCGACCCCAAACCGCACCTCTCGACTAATCGATCACAAGCCTAACAACGCTACAGTTATAACGGCGAAAAATAATCGAATAGCTTTTCAAACTCACGCTTTTTGAAGAGAAAATCCTTGCCATTTCTTGTTCGTGTTTAGTGATATAACTTTAAGTCCCGGATGTTGGCAAAAAGATTGGAACGGGGAACACATATGGCGGTTTTCAACAAGAAAATAAACTAAGTCTTTGGCCAGGTCAAAAATTCCCGATAATTTCATCTTGCCCGACTAGAAATCATCCCTAAGAGCTACTTTTTAAAGCCAAAGACTGTCACCTCCTCAAGCAAGGCCCAAAATATGCCAGCCTTCGTCCAAGCCCGAGTAACTAAAGTTTACCCGTTTAGCTGAAAAACAGGACTACTGGTAGCAAGCATATTAGACGAGACATGAACTGCACTCGTAAGACTTATTCCCTCACTAGACTTAATGATGTCCTCAGGAAAACTTTGCTTCAGGAAGCCAAACAAAACCGGCTAGGGCTAACGAATTTCTTCTCAGCTAAGACCGCGCCGAATTCAAAGCGAGTTCGTTGTGCCGTGTATAAACGTTTGAGAGAGAATGGGGCTAGCTGGGCAAAACAATTAAATGACTCTACATCGGGTAGTTTCGGGGAGGGGGGGGGGGGGGAGGGGGTAAGGAGAAGAATAGTATTTGTCTTTGAAAATGACTGCTGGTGACTCTTGTATTGTACATCCCTACATTTAATGGGAAATAAAAAAATAATAATAAAAAAAAAAAAAAAAACAAGTTATATGTTAGGAAAAGTTAACAAAAATCATAGATTTCTGAGGGTATGTTCTTTTAAATTCAGACAGATATTATTAGTATTTGGGCTCAAATTGTTCAGAACGGCTTGATATGCTTCTTTGTATCATTAATCACTTCAAGATAAACTGTAGTAACCAAATAAAGAGGAAATGGTGCCTCCACAAGTTATATTTTAGGCAAGAAATCATGTCAGTTTATGAGTGACACTAAGCAAGGGCTAACTAGTTCCTTGCATTCATCATATTTTGAAATAAGCTGTAAAGTTGAGGCTTTAAGCCCTTCTACTAACAGCAGTTACATTGTTAGACAAAACAACTGTGATTTACAAAAGCAGGACTAGTAAGAAAAGCTTATATTTTCATCATTCCACTTATATCATTTTAATATCTGTCTGGATTTTTAAGAACATGCCCTCAGAAATTAAGCACATTTTGAGACTTTCTAGGCTGATGGAATATGCTAGTCCAGAACATGACTTTAATTAGGGCTCATCACAAGAAAGCAAGGTCAAAGAATACTACAGACCTGGTATAGAAGGTTTGTCTTTGAAATTGGACATGACACTAGCACTGACATTTGAACTGACATGAAACATGGCCTATGTGTTGACAAAACAAGTGCGACATTTCGCAATTATTAACGGCGCCAACGCATCTTAAATCTCACCCAAAACCCGGTCTTTTAGCGGTCCAGTCTAGCTTTCTACAACAGAATCGGCTTAATCGGAGCAAGACAGCGTTCTAAATTGATTTTCCGAATCTCTTCTATATTTACAAATCGAAACGAATCACGCCGAACGACATCTGGAAATTATTTATGACATTGAGTCCGGAAATCCGACCCCAAACCGCACCTCTCGACTAATCGATCACAAGCCTAACAACGCTACAGTTATAACGGCGAAAAATAATCGAATAGCTTTTCAAACTCACGCTTTTTGAAGAGAAAATCCTTGCCATTTCTTGTTCGTGTTTAGTGATATAACTTTAAGTCCCGGATGTTGGCAAAAAGATTGGAACGGGGAACACATATGGCGGTTTTCAACAAGAAAATAAACTAAGTCTTTGGCCAGGTCAAAAATTCCCGATAATTTCATCTTGCCCGACTAGAAATCATCCCTAAGAGCTACTTTTTAAAGCCAAAGACTGTCACCTCCTCAAGCAAAGCCCAAAATATGCCAGCCTTCGTCCAAGCCCGAGTAACTAAAGTTTACCCGTTTAGCTGAAAAACAGGACTACTGGTAGCAAGCATATTAGACGAGACATGAACTGCACTCGTAAGACTTATTCCCTCACTAGACTTAATGATGTCCTCAGGAAAACTTTGCTTCAGGAAGCCAAACAAAACCGGCTAGGGCTAACGAATTTCTTCTCAGCTAAGACCGCGCCGAATTCAAAGCGAGTTCGTTGTGCCGTGTATAAACGTTTGAGAGAGAATGGGGCTAGCTGGGCAAAACAATTAAATGACTCTACATCGGGTAGTTTCGGGGAGGGGGGGGGGGGGAGGGGGTAAGGAGAAGAATAGTATTTGTCTTTGAAAATGACTGCTGGTGACTCTTGTATTGTACATCCCTACATTTAATGGGAAATAAAAAAATAATAATAAAAAAAAAAAAAAAAACAAGTTATATGTTAGGAAAAGTTAACAAAAATCATAGATTTCTGAGGGTATGTTCTTTTAAATTCAGACAGATATTATTAGTATTTGGGCTCAAATTGTTCAGAACGGCTTGATATGCTTCTTTGTATCATTAATCACTTCAAGATAAACTGTAGTAACCAAATAAAGAGGAAATGGTGCCTCCACAAGTTATATTTTAGGCAAGAAATCATGTCAGTTTATGAGTGACACTAAGCAAGGGCTAACTAGTTCCTTGCATTCATCATATTTTGAAATAAGCTGTAAAGTTGAGGCTTTAAGCCCTTCTACTAACAGCAGTTACATTGTTAGACAAAACAACTGTGATTTACAAAAGCAGGACTAGTAAGAAAAGCTTATATTTTCATCATTCCACTTATATCATTTTAATATCTGTCTGGATTTTTAAGAACATGCCCTCAGAAATTAAGCACATTTTGAGACTTTCTAGGCTGATGGAATATGCTAGTCCAGAACATGACTTTAATTAGGGCTCATCACAAGAAAGCAAGGTCAAAGAATACTACAGACCTGGTATAGAAGGTTTGTCTTTGAAATTGGACATGACACTAGCACTGACATTTGAACTGACATGAAACATGGCCTATGTGTTGACAAAACAAGTGCGACATTTCGCAATTATTAACGGCGCCAACGCATCTTAAATCTCACCCAAAACCCGGTCTTTTAGCGGTCCAGTCTAGCTTTCTACAACAGAATCGGCTTAATCGGAGCAAGACAGCGTTCTAAATTGATTTTCCGAATCTCTTCTATATTTACAAATCGAAACGAATCACGCCGAACGACATCTGGAAATTATTTATGACATTGAGTCCGGAAATCCGACCCCAAACCGCACCTCTCGACTAATCGATCACAAGCCTAACAACGCTACAGTTATAACGGCGAAAAATAATCGAATAGCTTTTCAAACTCACGCTTTTTGAAGAGAAAATCCTTGCCATTTCTTGTTCGTGTTTAGTGATATAACTTTAAGTCCCGGATGTTGGCAAAAAGATTGGAACGGGGAACACATATGGCGGTTTTCAACAAGAAAATAAACTAAGTCTTTGGCCAGGTCAAAAATTCCCGATAATTTCATCTTGCCCGACTAGAAATCATCCCTAAGAGCTACTTTTTAAAGCCAAAGACTGTCACCTCCTCAAGCAAGGCCCAAAATATGCCAGCCTTCGTCCAAGCCCGAGTAACTAAAGTTTACCCGTTTAGCTGAAAAACAGGACTACTGGTAGCAAGCATATTAGACGAGACATGAACTGCACTCGTAAGACTTATTCCCTCACTAGACTTAATGATGTCCTCAGGAAAACTTTGCTTCAGGAAGCCAAACAAAACCGGCTAGGGCTAACGAATTTCTTCTCAGCTAAGACCGCGCCGAATTCAAAGCGAGTTCGTTGTGCCGTGTATAAACGTTTGAGAGAGAATGGGGCTAGCTGGGCAAAACAATTAAATGACTCTACATCGGGTAGTTTCGGGGAGGGGGGGGGGGGGGAGGGGGTAAGGAGAAGAATAGTATTTGTCTTTGAAAATGACTGCTGGTGACTCTTGTATTGTACATCCCTACATTTAATGGGAAATAAAAAAATAATAATAAAAAAAAAAAAAAAAACAAGTTATATGTTAGGAAAAGTTAACAAAAATCATAGATTTCTGAGGGTATGTTCTTTTAAATTCAGACAGATATATATATAATTTAATGCGAGAGATAGGTTATGCGGTCATTTATTCGCTACTCTGAGTTTCATGCTTCTTGTGAAGCAATCATCAGGCAACTTATATATATATATATATATATATATATAAATCTGAGCTGATTTTCAAAAAGGTGGCTACAGAAATTATGCACATTTTGAGACTTTCTAAGCTGAAGGAATATGCTAGTCATTAACAATAGTCCAGTTACAGTTCATCACAAGAGACTCAACACAGAGCTCAGTAAGCACATTAGACAGGTGAAAGACACCAAAACTGATTTTAGAATATCATGGAAGATATTAAAGCATGCTACTCCGTACAATCCCGCTTCCAACCGATGTAATTTGTGCCTATGGGAGAAGTATTTTATAATTTGCAGACCTGATTTGTCCACACTGAACAAACGAAATGAACTCGGTACTTCCTGTAGACACGCAAACAAATTCCTCCTCAAAAATTTCAAAGCTGGCACGTAATTTTTTTTTTATATATGTCCATTTTTTATGTCTGTTGTTTATCCGTAACAAAAACCATTGTAAACTTGAACTTGGAATTTCCGGTCATCTAAATATAAGTCAGTGTCACGCTTACTTCCATTGTCACCTTACCTTCACATGTTTCGCCACCAAATCCGCTCTTGCACTGACAGCTAAAGCCTCCTCCTGGTTTATTAGAGCAGGTTCCTTCATTCAAGCATGGACTTGAATCACATGATTTATTTTCTACAAGGTAATGTTTAAAGTACTAAAAGTCCAACCTTAAAAGAAGACAAATTTTGCATGAATAATCAAACCAACAAGAAAATAAGACATGTTCAAGCGCCACAATGTTATGATCTTCACAAGATTTAGTTAACAAAGGGTAATTCTTTGTGATAGCATATTTTCATCAGGTCTCATAAGTACTGTGGAGTACGTTGCCCGCTATCACATAGAAATACAGCAGCTGTTATTTTGTGATGTAAGATTGTATTACGTCATGTCATGCCGTATAATAGGTTTCTAATTCACCGTGAGGTTGTTTTTAGAAGTAGAAACTGTACCCATGATCTGGTAGAACGTCCTTTTTGGCCAAGTAATATGTATGAATGGAGAAATATATATTTTTCTTATTTTACTCTTCGCACCCCGATCCTGTGCTCGAAACCTCTGGCAAGATCGTGTATTTTGCAGAACATGCAGGTGTCAGTTTGTTCTGTAGAATACAGATAATTCAAAATCTCCTAATTGGCTAGTTATAAACGATGACCCTTCACGTTTATAATGTGATCAATTGCAATCATAAGCTTTAAGAGTGAATGTCAGTAAAAATCGAAGAAGATTAAAAACATGTGGGTGCGGTCAAAAAAATCGATTTCGCTAATACTTTTTCAGTTTGAAGGCCCAGGTAAGTAAGTAAAGGATATAAGGATAGCTTTTTAAAATATTCCATATGACGGCAGAAAACCATGAAAAACGTTCACCCTACCCGAAGCTCGGATTTCATCATGCGAGAACTCGAAATTTTACACATTTCAGCTTCTCACTAAACAGAAATTAACATTGCTGCAAACCTTTCGTCACTATAATTTAACACAATGATTCTTTCTCAGTCAAATTATAGCAATTGTTTTCATCTCTGCTCGTTTGTGAGCGAACTGAGCTCGGATAAAGTAGAGACACTTTTCTCTATTATGCAAAAGTCTAAAATAAAATCCAAATATAGCGAGAAAAAAAGCTGACCCGTAGTGACTCAAATCCCCTGACACTTGGATAAAAGACAGTTCAATCATCGATTTTTAGGTGTACAGTTTTAAATCTTTGGGATCTAGCAGAACTTTTGCGCGAACGTCGTTCAAAGTTTGACAAATTTAGTATACAATTCAGTGCCATTGACATCTACAACTATACAATAACAAGGCATAATAGAATAAATTAACTCCTCGGCCAAAGTTTGTATAAAAAGGCTTAAAACTATTTTCAACGCTTAAAACGTTTTAAAAAATATCTTGATGTTAAATATTGTCTACACGGGTACAACAAACCGACAAACACCAAAATTACCACAGGATAAGATTAAATCTCACTCGCCTCGTGATCTGCAGTATGGGGCGCTAAACCAGTCAATATTGCATATCATTTATATGGCCTGTTCCACTTTTTATGTGGGCAACTTCACTTTTTTATTTTTACAATAGCTGTCCAAATTGCATGCCAGTAAAACGCGGGGTCGGAGTCGGGGCCGGGGCCGGGGTCTCTTATTTTATTATTTAATTTTTTTGTGTGTGTCTTCTTATTTCTTTTCTTTTTCTTCATCACAAACGTCGATTTGCATCAGTAGTCCATCATTGTTATATCTCGATGCTCGCAAAAAAACCCACAAGTAAAGGAAATGAAATGCAGTGAAGCTCATTTGTCAGGAAAATCACTGCAAACGATTCGCGTCACATTTCAGTCAAGTCAGTCGAATATAGAAGCTGCACAAATTTTCTTTCCAGTTCAGCGCCGAGTTCGGTATTGTAGAAAGCGACAAGACAAAATAACTTTACCTGAAAGAAGGGGTCTTTTTTACTTTAATTTTTGGATGCGTGAATCTCAGTGAAGAGTGACAAGTCTACGCAACACCCTCGCGCGTTTTAGCCTTTTAAAATCTTGTTGATACGAGTGTGTTTTTTTCAGAGCTTTTTTGGTTTTTAAAGGCCTGTGCAACTCCCAAGTATTTGTAGCGGGTTTGGAAGATTTAATAGTGCCTAGGATTTAACCACCGTATGCTCAACATCACAGGTCATTTGTGGGTCAAATAAGGATTAAGCTTATAAAAAAGAGTAAAGTCTCTAAACTCGATGCAGTCCCGTATTCTAGCGGACATTGGTTCCGTAAATTGACTACCATTTATTCTTCCGAGAAACGAAATGATGCAAAACGTTCAAGGTACGAGTATATTTCCTTGAACTAACAAAAATTCGTGAACTAGAATGTGCATGAACTTACTATGAACACTCTGGCCACTTTCCATGATCGTATTCGTTTGTTACAGTCAATCCATGTCACGCGTGACAGTATTTCCGAGAATGAAATCATTATTTGAATTCCTCTTTGTAATGTCCGGTATTTGAATTGAATGTTGGACGTTTCTCTGGAAATCTTTCCGAAAAAGACGCATTAACTGAAAAAGGATTCAAAATACTTGCAAATAGGAAACAATTGTTATTCTTGAAATGCCTAATACTGTAATTTAAAAGAAAAATTTCATAGCTTTATACCGTCAATAGACTAGGAAAATTTCTTCATTCAAATTAAAAAAAAAACCGGTGTCGCGTGACGTGGATTGACTGTAAAACTCCCTTCCTTCCAACGTGTTGGTTGAACACGTGAAAAACGATTTAAAGCCGTTCCCATGATTTATTATTACTATTATTATTATTATTATTATTATTATTATTATTATTATTATTATTATTATTATTATTATTATTAACAATTAGATTATGAGCTCGAGATTTCTATTGCGTGATAGTTGATGAGGGCGAAGCCCGAATCAACTATCACGCATAGAAATCGAGAGCGAATAATCTAATTGTTTTAGTATAAATCTACTAGTCGTTCAAAACTAAACAAGTAAATTATCTATTTCCTCATCGCAGACACTTCGAAAACGCGAAGAAGCGAGCGCCTTTTTGTTGAAAATCGCTACACACTATCTATCACAGAATAGATAGCGAGTAGCGTAGCCAATCAGAGAACGGCATTCGTGATAGAACACTAGTAGATTTATACTAATAAGCAATAGCTACGAGCCAATCAGCGCGCGGGAATTTGGACGGGTTTCAGTAGCAATACGGGGCCGGGGCCGGGGCCGGGGCCGGGGCCGGGGTCGGGGTCGTGGTCTCTCTTTTTAATTTTATTTTTTAATAATAATAATAATAATAATAATAATAATAATAATAATAATAATAATAATAATAATAATAATGATACTAATAATAATAATAATAATAATAATAATAATAATAATACTAATAATAATTAGTATAAATCTACTAGTGTTCTATCACGAATGCCGTTCTCTGACTGGCTACGCTACTCGCTATCTATTCTGTGATAGATAGTGAGTAGCGGTTGTTTAACAAAATGGCGGCTGCTTCGTCGCGTTTTCGAAGTGTCTGCGATGACGAAATAGATAATTTACTTGTTTAGTTCTGACCAACTAGTGGATTTATACTAAAACAATTAGATTATTCGCTCTCGATTTCTATGCGTGATAGCTGATTCGGGCTGCGCCCACATCAGCTATCACGCGATAGAAATCTCGAGCTCATAATCTAATTGTTAAATAAGAGTACAGGCAATAAAAATGACGTCAGATGTAACGCGCGCGTTTTCTCAACGAAAAAAATAGCCAATTCCACTCGTACTTTTTCCATGCTATTGTAAAAAACAAATCAACGGCATTTTTCTATGGTCTATACTCTTATAGACCATAAAATGATGCCATAAAATGTCCAAAACTTGGCAGTAAAACCACTCGCCTGCGGCTCCACTTGAGTTTTGAACATTTTTTGACGTCATTTTATCGTCTTTAAGAGTATAGACCATAGAAAACTGCTGTCGATTTGTTAAATGGTCAACTTTGGAATTTTTTATATGCTCAACTCAACTTTTTATGCGGTCAACTTGACTTTAACATGCTCAACCATTTACTTTTTATATGCTCAACTTCAGTTTTTATATGGTCAACTTTTGATATTTTTTTATATGCTCGACTCGACTTCTTATATGCTCAACTAATGGATTGCGACCGGCGGCAGGCAGCACTCAAACAAAGATGGCTGCCAACAACGAAGACATTCAACGGATATCCTCCGCGGTGCCATTGCCATACAAGCACTGGAGGCCATTGAAAACCTACAGACTAATGACATCCGAAATTTGGCGGCATCAACGGCTACTAACAGTACATCTAGTAATTCTATCCCGCCTACAAACTCAGCGTCGATTGCAACCGAGCTTTGTCGAATATTTCCCACTTACAGCGAACGTGGCAGGAGTACAAACAACAGAAGACGGGTTTCCTCAAGTTCTCAAAATTTGGGTGACCGTTGAAGAACATAGTCCACAAAGACCTGGATAGGAGCTCTCGGATTTTTCCCTGAGTATGCCTGTGTCACTTACTGAATAATACATCATTCTCATTTATTCACCATGCTTAAAATATTCCATCACATTAATTCCAAAATTATTGTTATTCTAATTTTTTAGTAAGTGCTCGAAGCATGTACGAAGAATTCGGATTTTCTTTTTCCGAGTGTGTCTCTTTCACTGACTGCGAAATACATCTGATCCCAGACATACACTCATCAACGTTGAAATCCTGGCAGTATGCAGAACGTTTGTAACATAAACCTTTAGACAATATTTAGCATCAAAATATTTTTTAAACGTTTTAAGCGTTGAAAAGAGTTTTAAGCTTTTTTTTATACAAACTTTGGTTGAGGAATTAATTTATTCTATTTTGCTTTGTTATGTAGAGTTGTAGCTTTCAATGGCGCTGAATTATAATTTTTGTCCGGCGTTCGTCCAAAAGTTCTTTTAGATGCTAAATATTTAAAACCGTACACTTAAAAATGAGTGACTGAACTGTCTTTTGTCTTAGTATCAGAGGATTTGAGTCACTACCGGTCAGCTTTTTTTGTCGCTGAATTTGGATTATTTTAGATTTTTGTGTGATAAAGAAAAGCGTGTCTACATCATCCAAGTTCAGTTCGCTCACAAACGAGCAGAGATGGAAATAATTCCTATGCTTTGACTGAGAAAGAATCAATGTATTAAATTATGCTAAAGAAAGATTAACAACTATGTAAATGTCTGTTTAGGGAGAAGCTGAAAAGTGAAAAAAAAAAATTGGAGTTCTCGCGAAGTGAAATCCGAGCTTCCGGTAGGGTGACCGTTTTTCATGGTTTTCTGCCGTTATATGGAATATTTAAAAAAAAATAATCTTATATCCTTCACTTTCTTACCTAGGCCTTCAAACTGTCAAAGCATGAATGAAATCGATTTTTGACCGTGGCCACGATTTCTTTGATTTTTACTGACATCTAGTAATAAATCTGGTTTGCCTACTTTTAGCACTTATCGCAAATGCGATTTAGCCCAAGTTCAGAGAAAAAAACTTGCAAAAGTGGCTAGTAATCAGGTTCTTCTACATATCAATGAAAAGTTCTATCCATTATCCGTTACATAAGTGAGAGGTAAACGTTGAAACATTCGACTAACGCGGCCATATTTCCATCGAACATCATGGTCATCAAAGAATGTTAGAATGTTAATATTTTTCCACAAAGCAAGATTAAACATTTCTTATCATTTCCATTCTATAAAAACGCTGGAAAAGTATCATTAAAGCTGTCGAGAGCTATGGGTTTTTTTTATATATAGCGAGAGATTATCTAGAATCTGTTCGCATCCAACCATTACGCAATGGGAACAGCTTTTACAATGCTTCTTTTTCTAGCTAAAAAATCTTCCCAAATCATAAAACAACAGTAATCAAATTACCCTTACCTTCGCATGTTTCGCCACCAAATCCGATCTTGCACTGACAGCTATAGCCTCCTCCTGGTTCATTAGAGCAGGTTCCTTCATTCAAGCATGGACTTGAATCACATGATTTATTTTCTACAAGGTAATGTTTAAAGCACTTAAAGTCCAACCTTCAAAGAGGACAAATTCTGCATGAACAATCAAACCAACGGTAAAATAAGACATGTACAAATGCCGCAATGTCATCATCTTCACAGGATTTAGTTAACAAAGTGTAATTCTTTGTGACAGTATATTTTCATCAGGTTTCATAAATACTGTGGAGTACGTTGTCCGCTATCACATAGAAATACAGCTGCTGTGTATCCACAGCAGCCGTTATTTTGTGATGTAAGATTGTATTACGTCACGTCATGCCGTAAAATGGGTTTCTTATCCACCGTGATGTTGTTTTTAGAAGTAAACACTGTGCACATAATCTGGTACTATGGCCTTTTAGGCCGAGTAATCTGTACGAATGGAGAAATGTACAGCTTTTACAATGCCTATTTTTCTACCTGAAAAATGAGTAATTAAATTACTCTTACCTTCCGCACATGTTTCACCAACGAATCCGCTCTTGCACTGACAGCTGTAGTCTCCTCCTGGTTTAGAGCAGGTTCCTCCGTTCAAGCACGGACTTGAATAACATGGTACATTTTCTGCAAGGTATCGTTTAAAATACTACATTTCCAGCCTTCAAAGAGAACAAATTTTTCTTGAACAAAACAACCAGCAAGAAACTAAAACAAGTGCCGCACTATTATAATCCTCACAAGTAGGTTTCAATTAGCAAAACTAAATTCTTTCCGATAGCACATTTTCATCATTAATGTGTGCATTGTCCGCTATCAATTGGAATCAGAAATGGAACAGTGTTGACAGCACTCGCCTCCCGCCAATGTGGGCAGGATTCGATCCCAGGACTTGGCGTCGCATGTGGGTTGAGTTTATTGTTGTTTCTCGTCTTTCTTCC
Organism: Pavona decussata; assembly: GCF_977016875.1. Lineage (NCBI taxonomy): Eukaryota > Metazoa > Cnidaria > Anthozoa > Scleractinia > Agariciidae > Pavona > Pavona decussata. Next base: position 16,828 of record NW_028145610.1, read on the forward strand.
ATGAGGTTTTATTTCAGTGTACCCCGGTTTTCCCCTCTCCTTAAAAACCAAAATTTCCAAATTAAAATTCGATCTGGGATCTTAGGGCCACGGATTTGTCAGTTGCAGCATACTGTGAAAGTGTCATGCGTATTAAACAGAAAGCAGCGTGGTCGATACGCCTTTGGAATCAGCATCAGTAGCTTTACAAGCCAGTGTTTCCTTTTCTATTGTAACCTTGTCTTGGCCAGGCCTTACTTCACGTTTTAGGACCAAGAGATGTATAACTACGACATTATTAGAGAAATGGCAATAAAACGTAAAGACTTTTGAGGTGCGCAGCGGGAAGTGATCATGTAAAATAACATTAGAATGGCGTCGTCATTTCCAAACAGCGGCCATTTTTAATCCGCCATCCAAATTTCTTTATTTCTCTAAAATTTCACGCATCAAAAGTCCCTTTGGGGTGCTTGAACACAGTTTGCGCGTGCTTCTCAAGTTCAATGCATGACACTATTTTATGGTTGTGGCGGGCAAATACGACGTCGATAACACGATCCCTCAACATTATATCAAATGGCTCAAAAGTTGATTTTTATAGTTAAAATAACTCAGCTTCTCGTTTTTGAACCCCTTTTTTCACCCAGCAAAGAAAGCGAGTTAACGAAGACCTAAGCCTTTTTGCATGCTTTTCATATTTACTGTTTCTGTCAAAATTATATGAAAGCAGCGACACTATGTCAATATTTTGTGACCTTTCTGGAGATAAAAAATGGAAAAAAAAATATATGAGTGCATTTTCTTAAAATAAAGGAAACCTATTATTTGAGTACCGTTAACAGCTCGCCGCGTTGCAACAGCAACGGTACCTAGCTCAACAACGAGTATCCAAATACATCCCTTCCTATCGTGATCTTGCATCATGCTAATTTCGGGCACACAGAAGTACGTAGTTTACAAATAACGTTTACTAACACCTGTATACTAGAAAACTGTGTCCGGCCACCTTAATTGACTAAACATTAACAAAGAGAAAAACAAAAACATGATCAAATAGTAGTTAAAACACTCAAATGATTTAACACCCTGAAAGTAAACGTTAGAAAGTCGATTTTTGACGAATGAGACAAAATTTTAAAAACAACCCGCGTTTCTAAGTATGATGAAATGGTAAATTCAATGGACACTCTTCTGCCACAGCAGACTATTTCGACATAAATTGCTGAAAAAATCGCAAGGTTTGGTGGCGAATGCTCAGATATTTAAAAATCCGAAACAATGGTCATGTTTGTCGGTATTATGTATTGTTACATTACTAACTTTAGGTTACGTTTAGTTAGGCCCGGTTTAGACGCCGAACTTTTCATGAGCTGAACCTTATACCTTGAATTAAGTACATGAAAAGTTCGGCGTCTGAATCAGTTGAGAACGGCTGTTTCAATTTGGAACGGCTCAGCCGTTCTTCCCGCATGGCTCAGCCGGAAATTTCGGCTTTGGAACGGCTTTGATTCAGACGTCGAACTTTTCATGAGCCGAACCTAATGCATAAATTATTATAACGTATTTCAAATAAAAGAATAAAAAGTAATAAAAAAAAACTCTGACATTTCGATTAGTTTTGCTTCAATTAAATTAAGTTCGGCTAATTAAGTTCGGCGTCTGAATCAAAAGGCGGAATTTTCGTGATTTGGGCCGACCTTAATTTGAATTAAGTTCAGCTCATGAAAAGTTCGGCGTCTGAACTGGGCCTTAGATTGTCTGTACAGGAAAACGTAAAACCCACGGTCTTTCTGACCTGATGTATTACTTTCTCTGAGATCACAGTTTATACCTGCACGGAATGACCTACTCCGGAGAAGAAGGTGTAATCTTTTTTCTCTATTATATTGTATTGTATTGTATTGATGATAAACGCAGCAGGCCCTCACAGTGTTTAGAGGTATCATTAACGTAGGATACTAAAACATTATGAACCCTTTTAATGTTGTAAACAACCGCAATGTTCAAAGGCAACCTCAATAAAAAAACGAAAAGGTAAAACAGTTTTGCTTTAAGTGTATCACAAACAGGTGGAACAGTGTACATAAAGCTTATAATGAGGTAAACTAACCATAAACTAACCATTAACTGAAAGTTTTAACATTCAGTTAATGAAATCGAGTTAAGTACCCGCTTTCCCGTTTTCCCCGAATTACACATTGGTGCGACTTAACCCTGAATGAGAGTAGTAACGTACCAGCAAACTGATCCTGCAGATGTTTCACAGTTTTGCTCAGAGATTCAACGGTAGACTGGAGCTCTAAGAGATTAGAAAGGAGTATTAAACCTTTATAATTAACAATTAGATTATGAGCTCGAGATTTCTATCGCGTGATAGTTGATGAGGGCGAAGCCCGAATCAACTATCACGCATAGAAATCGAGAGCGAATAATCTAATTGTTTTAGTATAAATCTACTAGTCGTTCAAAGCTAAACAAGTAAATTATCTATTTCCTCATCGCAGACACTTCGAAAACGCGAAGAAGCGGGCGCCATTTTGTTGAAAATCGCTACTCACTATCTATCACAGAATAGATAGCGAGTAGCGTAGCCAATCAGAGAACGGCATTCGTGATAGAACACTAGTAGATTTATACTAATAAACATTATGGTATAAGCTGTGGCAAAAGTTACACAACTCTTCGGTTTGAGCTAAAAGAAAAAAGGGATGTCAAAAACATTTATTAATGAGATGTCTTAGGTCTCACCAATCATTGTAATTTGTAGCGGGACAATTGTAATCTCTACATGTAGAAATGGAAATACTATCTTTCAGTTAGTTAGAATGCTAATTTTCATGCCCAACGGTCTGAGGGTGTGAATACTCGAGAAATAAGAAAATTTTGTATTGAGGTGACAAGGCCAAATAACATTTCTCTACTTAGTCCTCGATAAAAAAGCGGATGTTTTATAACTGTTAGCAATAGGAAGATCATTAGAGCAAGAAATTTTAGGGCGTTTTAACTTCAGAAATTAGTAGATTTTGTATTGAGGCGACACGCCTAATAGCATTTCTCTACTTAGTTTCTTGATTAAAAAAAAAGAAAAAAGAGTTGCCGTATAACCGTTAACAATAGGAAGATCATTATAGCAATAGATTTTGAGCCAGTAGAGCACAACGGGGAAATTTAATTTATGACAGTTCAACCTACCCTAAAGCCTTCCCTCAAGAGGATCAATTTTGCAAACTTGCTTTGTGTAGAAAAGCATTTCGAGCGCGACTGAACGGCAAGGGTGCAAATTTTCTGACTTGTATCTTAGAATGGGGTGTTTCCTAGGTTTGTTTGTAATGAGAAAAAAAAAAGATTTCTATGGGATGAATAAACCTCAATTAAAAATGTAACCAACCTTGGTTGTCACTCTTCAGTTCATTCAATTCTTTGGTTTGAGCAAAAAGAAGAAATGGATATCAAAAACATAAATCAATGAGATGAATAGGACACTCTGTTTGTCTTATAAGATAATGAATTATTAATGCCGGTAGAGCACAACGAGGAGATTTAATTGATGCCAGTTCAACTTACCCTGAAGCCTTTTCTCCAGAGGATCAATTTTGTTCTCGATAACTAAGACGTTAGAAAGGAAGAAAAAATCATTTTATTTAAATGTACAAGTCTTTAAAACTGAAGTGATGACTGTAGACACCTTGAATCACAGATCAAAACATTTGTAAACTGTACATAGCACTTAAAAAAGTTCAGCTGGTGGGAGGTTAACTATAGTTGGCCACAAATGCGAGGCTGAGAATTTAAACAGGGGTCGACTACCATATATCAAATCCAGCTAGAAATCAGAACTCTGAACATTCGGTTTACAAGCGCGTGCGTCTAACAATTCGCCTCGCTTAATTCTAATCTTTTACTCATTATGAGAATTAAAGAAAGTATGTTTCCAAGATCAGAAGAAAAGAACCAATCGACGAACTGAAAGAATGAAAAAAAAAAAAAAAAAAAGGAAAGAAATTTGAAAACATTTCGTGGAAAGCTCTAGTTTGGTTGGCCTCACTTACATTTTGTACACTTCTTAGAACACTTCTTAGCCCTTCCTGCGTCTGACGTAATAAGCATGTGCGCCAACAGGACATTTACAATGAGAATATAGGCAGCCTTCATGATGAACTACGAGATAACACGCCCAGATCTACAAAAGCTAAACAGAAAATTTGTAACAAAGGAAATATTAAGTAAAGCAATCATATCTTGGATTGTAGTACCTCCTCCAAGAGAAAAGATACTAATTTTAAGGCGTATTCGTCGACTCCTTAAAAAAGTATAAACTAATCAAAAGAAACAGCAAAGCAGGTACACTAAATTTAATCTGACACCATAAAACTCTCAAGAGATTTTGTTTCCCGGGCTGTAGGCGTTATTTCATTGGAGTGTCCTAGCACAAGATCCAAGTTAAAGTGACCACCCTAACCAATCACAAAAGTCGTAAACACGACAATAGGGACCTTAAGCAGAGAAGACGACGAAGGCAACGAAAACGGGACTCAAATAATACATTCGCGTTTTCTGAAAAAGTTCGCGATGGTTTCTACTCATTTAGCTTGTGTAATTTGCCCGAACTGTCCAGGAGCTTACGTCGTAAGGGCGGCATTAAAGTTGAGAAAGAGAAAGGAAAATTAACCATTACGGGTTCACGTTCTCCATAAAACCTTGACTGTGGTCATTACACGTTGTTGTTTTGCAGAGGGCGGCAAAGAAATGCACCAAAGTTTATAACGCACGTGCAGAGCCAGTGTTTTGCTTATTAAAACTATTGTTTTCTGACGGTTTTGTTGGTGTCGTCGTCGTCGCTACTTAAGGTCGCTAATACACCAATCAGAACTCGAAGCATTGTGTGCAAGCAGGCCGTGATGGGTTTTGGTTTTGCTTCTCACTGGTTTAGAAAGTGGTGCGTGTTTAATTTTTTTACCCATTCACAATACGTGGTGAAGCAAACGTGAATTACTTTTGACACACAATGGAAAAGCGCTGGAATCTAGGCTTTACTGTAACTGGGTGGGTAAATTATGAGTGAGTAACAGACATAGACTGGAGAAAGAAAGAGACCAGTTAGGGAAGTTTGATATAAAATTGAATTGAAAAGGCTGCTTCACAACTCTAAGCGTCTTGTTCTATTTTTATATTATTACTGAGAAGATCTGTCATGCATTTACCAAAACCAAGGAAAAAAATTAATTTATTCATGCAGACATGATAATTTTGGTTAGGATCTAGAATCATCAGTTAAAAGAGGATCAACGAATTCAGCTTTCCACACAAATTAGTTGTTAAGAGTTGAACCAGAACCCAGAGAACGAAACTTCTGTTTTCTTCAAATGATCACGTGAACATCTTCTCCATCATCAACCTTAATTAATTTATAATTTTTTTAAGGCTTTTAAAGAAAAGAAAAAACAATATTTTAAAAACACCTTGAGGTTTTAAGACAATCAGAGGGGGTGTTTCGCCGCAAAATGTAACAACTTTTGACCCAAAATGTAATATTAACCCGAAAGGTAACAACTTCTGACGCAAAATGTAACAATTTCTTTAACGCGAATTGTAACAATTTTCTGACGCTACTACACACGATTTAAAATAAAATAAACTAATTCAGCTTCGCTCAAATATTAATTGTAAAGCATGCAGACAAAGGGTTGTGACTCTGGTGTGTATTAAGAAAAGGAAAATGAAAGCTTTGTTTTTCGCAAGTAAAATAATTCCTTAGTTAAATTTTTCACTAGTTTTGTTTTCAGAATCTCCACGCTCTTCCATCATAATAAATCGTGCCTCAAGTTGAGGTTTAGAGTTCTATAAATTCGTTGGTTGTTTTTTTGAATATCTAATTTTGTTAGATTTTGTTAGTTACTTCTAAATAGTCTCCAATTTAATAGCTGTTTTCGCTAAAATAGTAAAATGCCTCTATTTAGGTTTAGAAATTTGTGACTGGTTGTTGGAAAGGTACACCACACTCTAACGGGAAATTAATGAATACCTTCTAAAACATTATCGCCAAATAAATCATTAGGCTTGTAAACAATACTCTGAAAAATCAAAAAATTTAACTGAGACTTACTTCTGGATGAAGAATTTTAGTTTCCTCAATATTCTTTTTGCTTTCCGAGAGAGTTGCGACGCGGTAGTCTCTTGTTGAACTGAAAACAGTAACTGACGAAGGGCTCTTTTCTTCTAATCATCAAGTGCCCGTTGCTAGGCATTGATCCGAAAATACAATTTCAATCTTGAATGCGTTCCTTCAGGCGCTTTATTTTTAATAAAGAACACAAACTGGAGTAATAATTCCCATCGCCAATTACTCAATGTAATTAAATTGTGCAAAGAACTGTCAGTGATCAAACGCCTCCACAACACGTTTGCAAGAAAAGTTTGTAATCTATTCAAACTGATCAATTGATTTTGATGAAATTCTTTACCATTTTGGGGAGTTTTCACTAACAATCTCAGCGATCTTCATTATCGATCGCGCCACGTGAAGAAACGTTTCAGCAATCTAAATTCACTTCTTATTTTTTCGTTTTCTACCGAAATTTCCTTGCCACCTCATCTCCAATTCATTAGCTGTTGTCGCTCAAATAAATGAATATATTTATTCACATCTAGAAATTTGTGAGGTTCTTGGTCATTTAGCCTAAATTTTAACGGAATATGATTAACTTCTGAAAACTTATCTCCAAATAACTCACTGCGCATTTTAAAGAGACAAAGCTGTGTCTCACTATTCTAATAATCCACAAGTTAGGACTTGAAACTGTATGAAAAATCGAATTTGTTTGATATTCTCTTTAGTTTCCACGAGAGTTGCGATTTCTGTAGGCTCCATTTGAACTGAAGGCGGGTGAATTTAACGTTCTATTCATTTATGAAAAGTAATAGTCAAAGTTTCTATAACAGAAATTCAATCTGAAAGCGTTTTCTCCTCCACTCTATTGTTACAAACAAACCCAATTACCAAACTTGTTTAAACAGCATTGATTACACAAAGAAAGGAAAATATAATAGCTTTACAATCCCAGTTTTATGCCTTTTATTTCACCAAAAAATTCTTTTATAACGTTTCAAAAGTCAATGAAAGCCTACGTTTTTCAGAAGGAATAATTTTATGCAGTAGCTACTACACACGATTCAAAATAAAACAAACTAATTCAGCTTCCCTCAAATATTAATTGTAAAACATGCAGCCGAAGGGTTGTGACTCTGGTGTGTATTAAAAAAGAGAGAATGAAAGCTTTGTTTTTAGCAAGCAAAAAAATTCCTTAGTTAAATTTTTCACTAGTTTTGTTTTAAGAATCTCCACGCTCTTCCATCATAATAAATCGCGCCCCAAGTTGAAGTTTAGAGTCTTATAAATTCGTTGAATAATTTTAATATCTAATTTTGTTTGAGTCCTTAACTTCTGAATCGTCTCCAATTTGTTAGGTGTTATCGCTCAAATAGTAAAATGCCTTTTTTTAGGTTTAGAAATCTGTGACCGGTTGTTGGAAAGGCACAACAAACTTTAACCGGAAATTAATCAATACGTTCTAAAACATTATCGCCAAATAAATAATTAAGCTTGTAAACAATACTCTTCAAAAAGTCATAAAATAAACTGACACTTACTTCTGAATGAAGACTTTGAGTTTCCTCAATACTCGTTTAACTTTCCGGGAGAGTTGCGACTTGGTAGTCTCTTGTTGAACTGAAAACAGTAACCGACGACGGGTTCTTTTCTTCTATTCATTAAGTGCCTGTTGCTAGGCATTGATGCGAAAATACAATTTCAATCTCAAATGCGTTCCTTCAGAAGCTTTATTTTTAATAAAGAACACAAACTGAAATAATAATTCTTATCGCCAATTACTCAATGTACTTAAATTGTGCAAAGAACTGTCAGTGATCAAACGACTCCACGACACGTTTGCAAGAAAAGTTTGTAATCTATTCAGATTGATCAGTTGAATTTAATGAAATTCTTAACCATTTTGGTGCATTTTCACTAACAATCTCAGTGATCTTCATTGTCGATCGCGCCACGTGTTGAGACGTTTCAGCAATCTAAATTTACTTCTTATATTTTCCATTTTTGTTTTAAAATTACTTTGCAACCAAATCTCTAATTCATTAGCTGTTGCCGCTACAATGATTGAATGTATTTATTCACATCCAGAGATTTGTGAGGTGGTTGGACATTTAGCCTCAATTCTACGGGAAATGATATAATTCTGATAACTTTTCGCCAAAAAACTCACTGCGTCTTTTAAAGAGACAAAGCAGTGTTGCACTATTCCGAAAATCCACGAGCAGGGACTTGCCCCTGTATGAAGATTCGAATTTCTTTGATATTCTCTTGAGAGTTGCGATTTCTGTAGGCTCCATTTGAACTGAAGGCGGGTGAACTTAATGTTCTATTCATTTACGAAAAGAAATAGTCAAAGTTACTATAACAGAAATTCAATCTCAAAACGTTTTCTCCTGCGCTCTATTGTTACAAACAAACGCAATTACCAAACCTATTTAGACAGCATTGATTACACAAAGAAAGGGAAATATTAAAAAATTTAAAATCCCAGTTTAATGCCTTTTATTTCACCAACAAATTCTTTTGTAATGTTTCATAAGTCAAGGGAAGCTTACGTTTTGTATATGGAATAATTTTGCGCAGTAGCTACTACACACGATTCAAACTAGAATATAAACGAATTGTGCTTCCCTCAAATATTAGTTGTAAAGCATGCAGGCGAGGGGTTATTACTTTGGTGTGTCTTAAGAAACAGAGAACGAAAGCTTTCTTTTTCATCATAATAAACCACAATAGATCGCGCCCCAAGCTAAAGTTTAGCGTTCTATAAATTCGTTCGTATTTTTTTTGAATATCCAAATTCTATTTGAAATCTTACTTCTAAACTGTCTCTAATTTGTTAGCTGTTTATACTAAAATAATAAAATACCTTTATTTAGATTTAGAAATTTGTGACTGGTTGTTGGAAAGGTACACCAGACTCTACACGAAATTAACGAATACCTTCTAAAACATTATCGCCAAATAAATCATTAGGCTTGTAAACAATACTCTCAAAAATCAAAAAAATTAACTGAGACTTACTTCTGGAAAAAGAATTTCACTGTCCTCAATTTTCTTTTTGCTTTCCAAGAGAGTTGCGACGCGGTAGTCTCTCGTCGAGCTGAAAAGCCGCAGTAACTGAAAAAGAGTTCTATTCTTCTATTTATAAAGTGCCCGTCGAGAGGCATGAATTCGAAACTAAAATTCCAATCTTAAATGCGTTCCTTGAGGTACTTTAGTTTTATTAATTAAAGAAAACAAAGTGAAGTAATAATGTCAATCGAAAATTACTCAATGTAATTAAATTGTGCAAAGAACTATCAGTGTTCAAACGCCTCCGCAACACGTTGGCAAGAAAAGTTTGTAATCTATTCAGATTGATGAGTTGGTTTTCGTGATATTCTTTACCATTTTGGTGCTTTTTCACAATCAATCTCAGCCATGTTCATTATCAACCGCGCCGCGAGTTGAAACGTTTCAGCAATTTAAATTCACTTCTTATTTTTGCGTTTTCTACTGCAATTTCTTTGCCACCCCATCTCCAATTCATTAGCTGTTGTCGGTAAAATAATTGAATGTTCTTACACACATCAAGAAATTTGTGAGGTTGTTGGACATGTAGCCTAAATTCTAAAGGGAAATAAACACCTTCTTAGAACTTATCGCCAAATAACTCACTGCGCATTTCAAAGAAACAAAGTAGTGTCGCACTATTCTGATACTCAACGAGTTGGGACTTGCCCCTGTATGAAGATTAGAATTTCTTTGATATTCTCTTTAGTTTCCATGAGAGTTGCGATTTCTGTAGGCTCCATTTGAACTGAAGGCGGGTGAACTTAATGTTCTATTTATTTATGAAAAGAAATAGTCAAAGTTTCTATAACAGAAATTCAATCTCAAAGCGTTTTCTCCTACGCTCTATTGTTACAAACAAACGCAATTACCAAACCTGTTTAGACAGCATTGATTACACAAATAAAGAGATATATTAAAGAGTAAAAATCCCAGTTTTATGCCTTTTATTTCACCAACAAATTTTTTTGTAATGTTTCATAAGTCAAGGGAAGCTTACGTTTTGTACATGGAATAATTTTGCGCAGTAGCTACTGCACACGATTCAAACTAAATTGTGCTTCCCTCAAATATTAGTTGTAAAGCATGCAGGCGAGGGGTTATTACTTTGGTGTGTCTTAAGAAACAGAGAACGAAAGCTTTATTTTTCATCATAATAAACCATAATAGATCGCGCCCCAAGCTAAAGTTTAGCGTTCTATAAATTCTTTCGTTGTTTTTTTTGAATATCCAAATTTTATTTGAGTTCTTACTTCTAAACTGTCTCTAATTTGTTAGCTGTTTATACTAAAATAGTAAAATACCTTTACTTAGATTTAGAAATTTGTGACTGGTTGTTGGAAAGGTACACCAGACTCTAACGGGAAATTAATGAATACCTTCTACAACATTATCGCCAAATAAATCATTAGGCTTGTAAACAATACTCTCAAAAATATAAAAAATTAACTGAGACTTACTTCTGGATGAAGAATTTGACTGTCCTCAATTTTCTTTTCGCTTTCCAAGAGAGTTGCGACGCGGTAGTCTCTCGTTGAGCTGAAAAGCCGCAGTAACTGACCAAGAGTTCTATTCTTCTATTTATAAAGTGCCCGTCGAGAGGCATAACTTCGAAACTAAAATTTCAATCTTAAATGCGTCCCTTGAGGCGCTTTAGTTTTATTAATTAAAGAAAACAAAGTGAAGTAATAATGTCCATCGCCAATTACTCAATGTAATTAAATTGTGCAAAGAACTATCAGTGTTCAAACGCCTCCGCAACACGTTGGCAAGAAAAGTTTGTAATCTATTCAGATTGATGAGTTGATTTTCGTGATATTCTTTACCATTTTGGTGCTTTTTCACAATCAATCTCAGCCATGTTCATTATCAACCGCGCCGCGAGTTGAAACGTTTCAGCAATTTAAATTCACTTCTTATTTTTGCGTTTTCTACTGCAATTTCTTTGCCACCCCATCTCCAATTCATTAGCTGTTGTCGGTAAGATAATTGAATGTTCTTACACACATCAAGAAATTTGTGAGGTTGTTGGACATGTAGCCTAAATTCTAACGGGAAATAAACACCTTCTTAGAACTTATCGCCAAATAACTCACTGCGCATTTCAAAGAAAAAAAAAAGTAGTTTCGCACTATTCTGATAATCCACGGGCTGGGACTTGCCCCTGTATAAAGATTCGAATTTTTTGATATTCTCTTTAGTTTCCATGAGAGTTGCGATTTCTGTAGGCTCCATTTGAACTGAAGGCGGGTGAACTTAATGTTCTATTCATTTATGAAAAGAAATAGTCAAAGTTTCTATAACAGAAATTCAATCTCAAAGCGTTTTCTCCTGCGCTCTATTGTTACAAACAAACGTAATTACCAAACCTGTTTAGACAGCACTGATTACAAAAAGAAAGGGAAATATTAAAGATTAAAAATCCCAGTTTTATGCCTCTTATTTCATCAACAAATTTTTTTGTAATGTTTCATAAGTCAAGGGAAGCTTACGTTTTGTACATGGAATAATTTTGCGCAGTAGCTACTGCACACGACTCAAACTAGAATAGAAACGAATTCAGCTGCCCTCAAATATTAATTTTAAAGCATGCAGGCGAGGGGTTATAACTTTGATGAGTATTAGGAAACAGAGAGCAAAAGCTTTCCTTGTCATCATAATAAATCATAATAAATCATAATAAATCACAACCCAAGTTGAAGTTAAGAGTTTTATAAATTCGTTGGTTGTTTTTTGGAATATCTAATTTTGTTTGAGTTCTTACTTCTAAATTGTCTCCAATTTGTTATCTGTTATCGCTAATATACTAAAATGCCCATATTTAGGGTTAGAAATTTGTGACTGCCTCTTGGAAAGGTACAGCAGACTCTTACGGGAATAAGACATTATCGCCGAATAAATCATTAGGCTTGTAAACAATACTCTGAAAAACTCAAATATTGTAACTGAGACTTACTTCTGGTTGACGAATTTGAGTGTCTTCAATATTCGTTTTACTAACCGAGATAGTATCGACGCGGTAGTCTCTTGTTGAACTAAAAAGCAGTGACTGACGAAGAGTTCTATTCTTCTATTCATAAAGTGCCCGTTGAGAGGCATACATTCGAAAATAAAATTTCAATCTTAAATGCGTTCCTTCAGGCGCTTTATTTTTATCAATAACAGAACACAAAGTAATGTAATAATGCCCATCGCCAATTACTCAATGTAATTAAATTGTGCAAAGAACTGACAGTGTTCAAACGCTTCCACAACACGTTGGTAAGAAAAGTTTGTAATCTATTCAGTCTGATGAGTTGATTTTCATGATATTCTTTACCATTTTAATGCTTTTTTCACAAACAATCTCAGCCATGTTTATTATCAATCGCGCCACGAGTTGAATCGTTTCAGCAATCAAAATTCGCTTATTTTTCCGTTTTCTACTGAAATTTCTTTGCCAACCATCTCCAATTCATTAGCTTTTGTCGGTGAAATAATTGAATGTTCTTACACACATCAAGAAATTTGTGAGGTTGTTGGACATGTAGCCTAAATTCTAACGGGAAATAAACACCTTCTTAGAACTTAACGCCAAATAACTCACTGCGCATTTCAAAGAAACAAAGTAGTGTCGCACTATTCTCATAATCTACGAGCTGGGACTTGCCCCTGTATGAAGATTCGAATTTCTTTGATATTCTCTTTAGTTTCCATGAGAGTTGCGATTTCTGTAGGCTCCATTTGAACTGAAGGCGGGTGAACTTAATGTTCTATTCATTTATGAAAAGAAATAGTCAAAGTTTCTATAACAGAAATTCAATCTCAAAGCGTTTTCTCCTGCGCTCTATTGTTACAAACAAACGCAATTACCAAACCTGTTTAGACAGCACTGATTACACAAAGAAAGGGAAATATTAAAGATTAAAAATCCCAGTTTTATGCCTTTTATTTCACCAACAAATTTCTTTGTTATGTTTCATAAGTCAAGGGAAGCTTACGTTTTGTACATGGAATAATTTTGCGCAGTAGCTACTGCACACGACTCAAACTAGAATAGAAACGAATTCAGCTGCCCTCAAATATTAATTTTAAAGCATGCAGGCGAGGGGTTATAACTTTGATAAGTATTAGGAAACAGAGAGCAAAAGCTTTCTTTTTCATCATAATAAATCATAATAAATCACAACCCAAGTTGAAGTTAAGAGTTTTATAAATTCGTTGGTTGTTTTTTGGAATATCTAATTTTGTTTGAGTTCTTACTTCTAAATTGTCTCCAATTTGTTATCTGTTATCGCTAATATACTAAAATGCCCATATTTAGGGTTAGAAATTTGTGACTGCCTCTTGGAAAGGTACAGCAGACTCTTACGGGAATAAGACATTATCGCCGAATAAATCATTAGGCTTGTAAACAATACTCTGAAAAACTCAAATATTGTAACTGAGACTTACTTCTGGTTGACGAATTTGAGTGTCTTCAATATTCGTTTTACTAACCGAGAGAGTATCGACGCGGTAGTCTCTTGTTGAACTGAAAAGCAGTGACTGACGAAGAGCTCTATTCTTCTATTCATAATGTGCCCGTTGAGAGGCATACATTCGAAAATAAAATTTCAATCTTAAATGCGTTCCTTCAGGCGCTTTATTTTTATCAATAACAGAACACAAAGTAATGTAATAATGCCCATCGCCAGGGGGGGCCAGCAGCGAGGCCTGGATCCGTGTTTGTATGATCGCCCCAGTTAAGAAATTTGGCCGAGCGAGACTAAGTACTGGTTTTTTTGATAAACAAACATGGCGGCGATTTTATGTGACAGCGCGTCTGTGCGGATTCGCAAACAATTTGGCTATTCGACGTCTAAACAAAACAGGAAGATTTCGGTCGCTCTTTTACCTGAAGTTTGGTCATCAAGAGGGATCACGGATGCAAATTCTGCAGCAAAAAACGAAAATACTGCAACCGACGACTAGCTGACCCCGGAGAAGATCAGTACAGTCAACTCTCTCAAAGCGACCACTTCGTAAACAACCGTTTTGTTGCTTAGTTAAATACTGTTTCAAGAGCTCTCTCGTAACCGACCACCACTCAAATTTCTAAGGGACCGCGACCACTTTTTAGGCCAGAAATTTGACATATTATTATTCTTTTGTTTTCTGTTTCCGGTAAGCGACCACCCAACATATGCGCGTATGATCTGAGTAAATAATTTCTCAGACTGACAGTTTACAGACAGAGAAGATTACTATAATTAGATCTGTAGGTAAATGGGAATTGTTTCAGTGATCTGTTCCAAAATGTTACACAAAATTTCGTCAGAAGAATGAATAGATGTGAAAAAATCAAATAAATTAGTTCTTATTTGCCTAATTTTAGCTGCTAGGGTAATATTTTTAGGTAATTAATTTATCAGTCCAGCATTAGGCTTATTTTGTTGATCCTTCCCGTAAGCGACCACTTTTTTTATTTGTCGTGCACCAAGAGTTGTCGCTTATGAGAGAGTTGGCTGTTTCTAGATCTTACACAGTTCACAGGGCTAGACCTGCTCCTGTAGAAATTGACTCTCACGAGAGGTAGTAAGCCTTCCTCCATTCCACTTAATCGTTATCTTCCCTATTTTTTCATTTATGTGCACTTTTGTACACTGTACAATTTCCTCCCTTTACAGCAACTGCCCACTGAGAGTCAACAAACTGTGGAGGTTCTGGTGATCTAATTTTTTGTTTTGCTTTAATTAGTTAAAATGTTGCTATCATACCTCAACAACAGATTTTTCTTTTCCATTCTCTTCTAAACGGTGAAAAGTTGAGAGGTGATGAAAGCAGCACTTAGCTCTTCAACTTTGCCAAGTGAGCCACAAAATTAATATTGACTTTTGAATTGAGTATGTATGCTTGGTAATAAATCTCATTATTTTAAAGGAAGAGGTGAAGTAACCTTTAATTATTTTAGATTTTGTCTATCATACCTCTGGGGTGAGAACTGAAACATAAAAGAGGCAGGGTGCTAAACAGCAATACTTCAGCCAGTCAAGTGTGTGAAAATGTGCAGTAATTGCATAATTTACAATTTGCTAATTACACTTGACTATGTTACAAAATATGTACCAATAAATATTAAACAGTATTGCAATATGTTGCAGTTCTGATGTATATTGTCATATACTGATGACATTATTATACTGCAGAGTAATGTGGTCAGCTGGGATAATCCTCGAGTGTTTAGAAACACTTCAGTAATCAAGGGGCGATAATTTAGATTGTCTTCTTCGAAATGGCTGTTGCATACATAGAGAAACCATGGTTGACTGAGTTTGCCATCCCAGGATCTATTTAGTACTGTATCTCCCTTGCAGTTGGGTTTTGGGTGCATTCCCAGTAGCCCCATTTTGACATCCACCAATGGGGGAAAACCACCATACCCATAGAGGTGGTCATGGACATCTGTAAGGGTGACAGGTGAGACAATAATATTTACATGTACCTTCCAAGGTTTTTTGCACATGCATGTGGTTTCTGCAGGATCTCAGTGTATCAGTACATTGTTCACCCGGTGCTACTGAACTCGACTTCCCAATTTTTTGCACAAGAGAATGAGGACTTGAATGTCTTTTCACGCAAGTGACAAACACCCTTGCAACCGCTCATATAAACCTGGTAGCTCTATTCACAATAATCACAATAATGTTAAGCAATCTACTTCTGAGATCTTTATAAGCTATCCGTTCCAGTTGCAACGTTTTCTTATCTAAAAATTTCTTAAGGACTAAAGCCGTTTTCCTTGTGTATGCATTTAACCCATTTGCGCATTAAAATTAACCTTACCGGAATAACTGTCGTCACGCAACATTTAAACAGAGGGAGAATTCCATAAAATAAACATGATGTTTCATTCGTAACTACGCTTTCAACAGTTAATACGCATAAAATGTGGGACAAATACTTTTAATAAGCTTACACTAAAGTTCCAAGCCGATCTTGAGAAACAAGCTTGTAACATTCTGGGCTTTCGCGATGACAGTCGTGAAACACTGTGTGGTTTCTAGTTTCTTCAGAACTGAACAAGAATCGAAATTGAAATCTATTATTTTGTCGACGTACAATATCTTCCTGAGACGACGAAAACCATAATCGTTTGCTACATTACAAATCATGTTCTTCACCACATACACTCGCTGGCAAATCTCAGCTCAGCTGAGAATATGTCGCTCGCAATATCAATGTTGACGGCTCTACTAACCTAAAACAAAGTATAAACTGGCATCTCATTCCAGCGGTCTTGATTAATTGTAGTGTTCTACTAGGTACTACTGCAAAAAAACATGCTAACAGTAAATAAACAATAACTAAATACGACCGCATTTTCCACCGTCGAGTCGCTACGGACAAATTCGCATGAATATTTTGCATTTCGCGCATGCTCGTTACAGTTTACGAATGATTGACAGATTTCTTAACTGGGGCGATCATCTATTTCGGAAAAGCGGCAAGATCAAAGGTAGCTGCCAGCCACCCCTGCCCATCGCCAATTACTCAATGTAATTAAATTGTGCAAAGAACTGACAGTGTTCAAACGCTTCCACAACACGTTGGTAAGAAAAGTTTGTAATCTATTCGGTCTGATGAGTTGATTTTCATGATATTCTTTACCATTTAAATGCTTTTTTCACAAACAATCTCAGCCATGTTTATTATCAATCGCGCCACGAGTTGAATCGTTTCAGCAATCAAAATTCGCTTATTTTTCCGTTTTCTACTGAAATTTCTTTGCCAACCATCTCCAATTCATTAGCTTTTGTCGGTGAAATAATTGAATGTTCTTACACACATCAAGAAATTTGTGAGGTTGTTGGACATGTAGCCTAAATTCTAACGGGAAATAAACACCTTCTGAGAACTTAACGCCAAATAACTCACTGCGCATTTCAAAGAAACAAAGTAGTGTCGCACTATTCTCATAATCTACGAGCTGGGACTTGCCCCTGTATGAAGATTCGAATTTCTTTGATATTCTCTTTAGTTTCCATGAGAGTTGCGATTTCTGTAGGCTCCATTTGAACTGAAGGCGGGTGAACTTAATGTTCTATTCATTTATGAAAAGAAATAGTCAAAGTTTCTATAACAGAAATTCAATCTCAAAGCGTTTTCTCCTGCGCTCTATTGTTACAAACAAACGCAATTACCAAACCTGTTTAGACAGCACTGATTACACAAAGAAAGGGAAATATTAAAGATTAAAAATCCCAGTTTTATGCCTTTTATTTCACCAACAAATTTTTTTGTAATGTTTCATAAGTCAAGGGAAGCTTACGTTTTGTACATGGAATAATTTTGCGCAGTAGCTACTGCACACGACTCAAACTAGAATAGAAACGAATTCAGCTGCCCTCAAATATTAATTTTAAAGCATGCAGGCGAGGGGTTATAACTTTGATGAGTATTAGGAAACAGAGAGCAAAAGCTTTCTTTTTCATCATAATAAATCATAATAAATCACAACCCAAGTTGAAGTTAAGAGTTTTATAAATTCGTTGGTTGTTTTTTGGAATATCTAATTTTGTTTGAGTTCTTACTTCTAAATTGTCTCCAATTTGTTATCTGTTATCGCTAATATACTAAAATGCCCATATTTAGGGTTAGAAATTTGTGACTGCCTCTTGGAAAGGTACAGCAGACTCTTACGGGAATAAGACATTATCGCCGAATAAATCATTAGGCTTGTAAACAATACTCTGAAAAACTCAAATATTGTAACTGAGACTTACTTCTGGTTGACGAATTTGAGTGTCTTCAATATTCGTTTTACTAACCGAGAGAGTATCGACGCGGTAGTCTCTTGTTGAACTGAAAAGCAGTGACTGACGAAGAGTTCTATTCTTCTATTCATAAAGTGCTCGTTGAGAGGCATACATTCGATAATAAAATTTCAATCTTAAATGCGTTCCTTCAGGCGCTTTATTTTTATCAATAACAGAACACAAAGTAATGTAATAATGCCCATCGCCAATTACTCAATGTAATTAAATTGTGCAAAGAACTGACAGTGTTCAAACGCTTCCACAACACGTTGGTAAGAAAAGTTTGTAATCTATTCAGTCTGATGAGTTGATTTTCATGATATTCTTTACCATTTTAATGCTTTTTCCACAAACAATCTCAGCCATGTTTATTATCAATCGCGCCACGAGTTGAATCGTTTCAGCAATCAAAATTCGGTTATTTTTCCGTTTTCTACTGAAATTTCTTTGCCAACCATCTCCAATTCATTAGATTTTGTCGGTAAAATAATTGAATGTATTTACTCACATCCAGAAATTCGTGAGGTTATTGGACATGTAGCCTAAATTCTAACGGGAAATAAACACCTTCTGAGAACTTATCGCCAAATAACTCACTGCGCATTTCAAAGAGACAAAGTAGTGTCGCACTATTCTGAGAATCCACGAGCTGGGACTTGCCCCTGTATGAAGATTCGAATTTCTTTGATATTCTCTTTAGTTTCCATGAGAGTTGCATTTTCTGTAGGCTCCATTTGAACTGAAGGCGGGTGAACATAATGTTCTATTCATTTATGAAAAGTAATAGTCAAAATTCTATAACAGAAATTCAATCTCAAAACGTTTTCTCCTACGCTCTATTGTTACACACAAACGAAATTACCAAACCTGTTTAAACAGCATTGATTAAAAAAAGAAAGGGGAATGTTAAAGCTTTAAAATCCCGGTTTTATGCCTTTATTTCACCAACAAATTCTTTTATAACGTTTTAAAAGTCAAGGGAAACTTACGTTTTTCACATAGAATAATTTTGCGCAGTAGCTACTACACACGACTCAAACTAGAATATAAACGAATTCAGCTTCCTTCAAATATTAATTGTAAAGCATACAGGCGAGGGGTTATTACTTTGATATGTATTAAGAAACAGTGAAAGAAAGCTTTCTTTTTCATCATAATAAATCATAATAAATCACACCCCAAGTTGAAGTTAAGACTTTTATAAACTCGTTTTTTTTTTTTTTTGAATACCTAATTTTGTTTGAGTTCTTAGTTGTAAATTGTCTCCAATTTGTTAGCTGTTATCGCTAAAATACTAAAACGGCTTTATTTAAGGTTAGAAATTTGTGACTGGTTCTTGGAAAGGTACAAAAGACTCTTACGGGAAATTAATGAATACCTTCTAAGACATTATCGCCAAATAAATCATTTGGCTTGTAAACAATACTCTGAAAAATCAAAAAATGTAATTGAGACTTACTTCTGGATGACGAATTTGAGTGTCCTTAATATTCGTTTTACTTTCCGAGAGAGTAGCGACGCGGTAGTCTCTTGTTGAACTGAAAAGCAGTTACTGACGAAGAGTTCTATTCTTCTATTCATAAAGTGCCCGTTGAGAGGCATAAATTCAAAAATAAAATTTCAATATTAAATGCGTTCCTTCAGGCGCTTTATTTTTACTAATAAAAGAACACAAAGTAATGTAATAATGCCTATCGCCAATTACTCAATGTAATTAAATTGTGCAAAGAACTGACAGTGTTCAAACGCTTCCACAACATGTTGGCAAGAAAAGTTTGTAATCTATTCAGTCTGATGAGTTGATTTTCATGATATTCTTTACCACTTTGGTGCATTTTTCACAAACAATCTCAGCCATGTTCATTATCAATCGCGCCACGAGTTGAATCGTTTCAGCAATCAAAATTCGCTTCTTATTTTTCCGTTTTCTACGGAAATTTCTTTGCCAACCCAACCCCAATTCAAAAGCTTTTGTCGGTAAACTAATTGAATGTATTTACTAATATCCAGAAATTTGTGAGGTTGTTGGACATGTAGCCTAAATTCTAACGGGAAATAAACACCTTCTGAGAACTTATCGCAAAGAGAACAGAGAACGAAAGCTTTCTTTTTTATCATAATAAATCATAATAAATCACACCCCAAGTTGAAGTTAAGACTTTTATAAATTCGTTGGTTGTTTTTTTGAATATTTAATTTTGTTTGAGTTCTTACTTCTAAATTGTCTCCAATTTGTTAGCTGTTATCGCTAAAATACTAAAATGCCTTTATTTAGGGTTAGAAATTTGTGACTGGTTCTTGGAAAGGTACAACAGACTCTTACGACAAAATAAATGAATACCTTCTAAGACATTATCGCCAAATAAATCGTTTGGCTTGTAAACAATACTCTGAAAAATCAAAAAATGTAACTGAGACTTACTTCTGGATGACGAATTTGACTGTCCTCAATATTCGTTTTACTTTCCGAGAGAGTAGCGACGCGGTAGTCTCTTGTTGAACTAAAAAGCAGTAACTGACAAAGAGTTCAATTCTTCTATTCATGTTGAGAGGCATAAATTCAAAAATAAAATTTCAATATTAAATGAATTCCTTCAGGCGCTTTATTTTTACTAATAAAAGAACACAAAGAGAAGTAATAATGCCCATCGCCAATTACTCAATGTAATTAAATTGTGCAAAGAACTGACAGTGTTCAAACGCTTCCACAACACGTTGGTAAGAAAAGTTTGTAATCTATTCAGTCTGATGAGTTGATTTTCATGATATTCTTTACTATTTTGGTGCATTTTTCACAAACAATCTCAGCCATGTTCATTATCAATCGCGCCACGAGTTGAATCGTTTCAGCAATCAAAATTCGCTTCTTATTTTTCTGTTTTCTACTGAAATTTCTTTGCCAACCCATCCCCAATTCAAAAGCTTTTGTCGGTAAAATAATTGAATGTATCTACTAATATCCAGAAATTTGTGAGGTTGTTGGACATGTAGCCTAAATTCTAACGGGAAATAAACACCTTCTGAGAACTTATCGCCAAATAAGTCACTGCGCATTTCAAAGAGACAAAGTAGTGTCGCACTATTCTGATAATCCACGAGCTGGGACTTGCCCCTGTACGAAGATTCGAATTTCTTTGATATTCTCTTTAGTTTCCATGAAAGTCGCGTTTTCTGTAGGCTCCATTTGAACTGAAGGCGGGTGAACATAATGTTCTATTCATTTATGAAAAGTATAATAGTCAAAATTCTATAACAGAAATACAATCTCAAAACGTTTTCTCCCATGCTCTATTGTTACATACAAACGCAATTACCAAACCTGTTTAAACAGCATTAATTACACGAAGAAAGGGAAATATTAAAGCTTTAAAATCCCGGTTTTATGCCTTTTATTTTACCAACAAATTCTTTCATAACGTTTCAAAAGTCAAGGGAAACTTACGTTTCTCACATAGAATAATTTTGCGCAGTAGCTACTACACACGACTCAAACCAGAATATAAACGAATTCAGCTTCCTTCAAATATTAATTGTAAAGCATACAGGCGAGGGGTTATTACTTTGATGTGTATTAAGAAACAGTGAAAGAAAGCTTTCTTTTTCATCATAATAAATCATAATAAATCACACCCCAAGTTGAAGTTAAGACTTTTATAAATTCGTTTTTTTTTTTTGGAATATCTAATTTTGTTTGAGTTCTTAGTTTTAAATTGTCTGTAATTTGTTAGCTGTTATCGCTAAAATACTAAAACGCTTTTATTTAGGGTTAGAAATTTGTGACTGGTTCTTGGAAAGGTACAAAAGACTCTTACGGGAAATTAATGAATACCTTCTAAGACATTATCGCCAAATAAATCATTTGGCTTGTAAACAATACTCTGAAAAATCAAAAAATGTAACTGAGACTTACTTCTGGATGACGAATTGGAGTGTCCTCAATATTCGTTTTACTTTTCGAGAGAGTAGCGACGCGGTAGTCTCTTGTTGAACTAAAAAGCAGTAACTGACGAAGAGTTCAATTCTTCTATTCATAAAGTGCCCGTTGAGAGGCATAAATTCGAAAATAAAATTTCAATCTTAAATGCGTTCCTTCAGGCGCTTTATTTTTATCAATAACAGAACACAAAGTGAAGTAATAATGCCCATCGCCAATTACTCAATGTAATTAAATTGTGCAAAGAACTGACAGTGTTCAAACGCTTCCACAACATGTTGGCAAGAAAAGTTTGTAATCTATTCAGTCTGATGAGTTGATTTTCATGATATTCTTTACCACTTTGGTGCATTTTTCACAAACAATCTCAGCCATGTTCATTATCAATCGCGCCACGAGTTGAATCGTTTCAGCAATCAAAATTCGGTTATTTTTCCGTTTTCTACTGAAATTTCTTTGCAACCCATCTCCAATTCATAAGCTTTTGTCGGTAAAATAATTGAATGTATTTACTCACATCCAGAAATTTGTGAGGTTGTTGGACATGTAGCCTAAATTCTAACGGGAAATAAACACTTTCTGAGAACTTATTGCCAAATAACTCACTGCGCATTTCAAAGAGACAAAGTAGTGTCGCACTATTCTGATAATCCACGAGCTGGGACTTGCCCCTGCATGAAGATTCGAATTTCTTTGATATTCTCTTTAGTTTCCATGAGAGTTGCGATTTCTGTGGGCTCCATTTGAACTGAAGGCGGGTGAACTTAATGTTCTATTCCTTTATGAAAAGAAATAGTCAAAGTTTCTATAACAGAAATTCAATCTCAAAACGTTTTCTCCTACGCTCTTTTGTTACAAACAAACGCAATTACCAAACCTGTTTAAACAGCATTGATTACACAAGGAAAGAGAAATATTAAAGCTTTACAATCCCAGTTTTTTGTTTTTCATTTTACCAACAAAATCTTTTATAACGTTTCACAAAGAATAATTAAGTGCAGTAGCTACTACTTACAATTCAAACTAGAATATTAACGAAGTCAGCTTCCTTCAAATATTAGTTGTAAAGCATGCAGGCGAGGGGTTATTACTTTGGTGTATATTAAGAAACAGAGCACGAAAGCTTTCTATTTCATCATAGTAAATCGTAATAAATCGCGCCCCCAGTTGAAGTTAAGAGTTCTATAAATTCGTTGGTTTTTTTTTTTGAATATCTAATTTTGTTTGAGTTCTTAACTTCTAAATTTTCTCCAATTTGTTAGCTGTTATCGCTAAAATACTAAAATGCCTTTATTTAGGGTTAGAAATTTGTGACTGGTTGTTGGAAAGGTACTACAAACTCTTACGGGAAATTAATGAATAGTTTTGTAAAACATTATCCCAAAATAAATCATTAGGCTTGTATACAATACTCTGAAAAGTGAAGAAATTTAACTGAGAGGTACTTCTGGATGAAGAATTTGAGTTTCTTGACTATTTGTTTACTGTCCGAGAGAGTTGCGACGCGGAAGTCTCTTTTTTAATTGAAAAGGAGTACTGATCTTGAATGCGTTCCTTCCCGCGCTTTATTTTTACCAAAGGACACAAACTGAAGGAATAATGCCTATCGCCATTTACTCAATGTAAATGTGCGAAGAACTGTAAGTTATCAAACGCCTTCACAACAAGTTGGGAAGGAAGGTTTCTAGTCTATTTGGACTGATGAGTTCATTTAAAAATGTTATTTTATAATTTACCTTGCAATGCCAAAAAACAAATACAAAACAACAATCAAATTACGTAGATAGAAAGAAGAAGGAAAGAAAAATAAGTAGGGGAAACAGAACTGAAGTCTAATTTCAACCAAATCAATAGGAACTGTCGACGCCACTAGCAATCAAAATGCTGTCTGGATTTCCATTCGCTTATTTATCATGGCCTGAATTCGTGGACGCGGCGCCCGCGTAACTAGAGCAGTTTTCTCATATTTGTAGACGGACATGGCGATTTGGTTTACAAAGAACTGTATGGAGCGAAAATTATATTTGAGAAAAGAAAAACGTCTCGCGTACCTGTAAAATTTGCCGCCCTTGCATTCCCTAGTAGAAAGTCTCTAATCACAATCAGTCACACTGTATGGGTCTTTTATCTGCACAAGTCTGTTAACACCGTCCTTTTTGAGGTTATGATCTCGCTCTCTCAATCTTTCTATTTCATGTGGTAAATTGCTTAAATCATAGTCTTTCTAGCGTGGCCGCGTTTACGTCAGATTTTTTGAGTTTGCCGCGCTCACTCCTGAAAGTCGACATAGTGGCTCATATATACAGCAATTTTCAGCTAAATTCAGCGTCCTTTTATGTGATGAAAACACGAGAAAAAAGAAGTGCGATAGTAGCGACGTTCAACCGTGAACGACCGGAAGTGGGCAAACGAAAGTTGCTTTTACACGCTAAAGGAAAGCCAGTTCTTCGCTGCCTTCTCCTTCGTTTAGGAAATCAAAATAAAGCTTAGAAATCAGGCTAAACAGGAATGTTGGTCAGCGTTTTGAAAAATGGGCACTTCCGGTGAGTGACAATCTCTACCCAAGGGGGAGGGGTCAACTTCGGCTTTTCGTAATCGGATTGCTTGTCCGAGTGATGCGTGCCATCGTGACGTCACTTCCCGTAAAATCCAGGAAGTTTGAATGATTGATAACCTACAACCTCGCCAAACTTTTTCCCTAGATGATCAGTCAAATAATTCTACGCCAGGCCATCAAAGAATCAAAGCTACGGAGAAACCTGTTAACATAATAAATGACAACAGCATCATCGCTCATTAAGTTAATATTACAAGTATGAAAACACGCAAAAGTTGACATTGGTTGAAACAGTGACGGCCTGCGAGTCTTTGAAGAAAGATAACTTGAGAATCCAAAAGAATTTGATAAGGAGGGAAAAGAGAGATCTGAATTTGGTTTAGAGCTTTCGATTGGCCATTAAAAACAGTTATCTTAGAACTTGAAAAAAATGATCAGTCAGGGCTTAAACGCATTTCTCCAGTATTGTCTGGTCAAGCGCTCGCGAAAAGAAAGGTTGAAAATATTTTTTCTCAAGCTATCAGAAAAGCTACGTTACAAAGAGGCCTTTAGTACAAAGTAATTTGCTAGTTGGCAAATGTTAATGGGCAATGGGGTTTGTTTTCTTGTTTAATTATCTCACAAAAACAGGAAAATATTACAAGACTATCCTTACGAGGCCAGGTGGCTGACGCCAGCTTCAACGCAAAATAGTCCAAACATTCTGTATCTACACATCAAAATTCTAGGGGCAATGCACAAGTTTTTTTTCTCATAGGTTTAGAATACATAAGGAGGGTTCAATTATTCACTGGACTTGTATTTAAGTTTAACTTAACTTCTACTCTTACACAATTTTACTAATGAAAATCAACTGAAACACAGCATTTATCGTCTCCTTGCTCATTTGTTTTGAGGATCATTTCCGGTAATAAGTTTATATCTGTGACAAGATGTCTCGTATCAGAGATATAGAGAAAGCTGTGGATATTGCGAATATGTTTGGCCAGAAAACTGAGCTCAGGAGTAAGCGATTTGGTGTGAAATTTCGAGAAATTTCTCACAAAAATAATCATCATTTCAAAAGAAGGTCCGTTTCCTCGGGCGTCCGCATGTTTTGCAAGCTTTTTCAAAATTCTAGGTTGCTCAGCAAACGTCTTCTTTACAAAGATTAAATGGCATAGGTAAATTAAAATAAGCTCCTTTGAATCATCATTTTGTATCTATCAATCATTTTAATAATGTTGGAGGCAAATTCTATAACTTCAAGCCAAGGTTCAGCAATAA
>NW_028145610.1:47500-112500 GCF_977016875.1 Pavona decussata
CAGTTTTTGGTTCTTAAGGATGTAATTCCGCAGCGCACCAAAGAGTACAATGTTGTTGGGCTTCTAGACAATCTGACTATTAATCTAGAAGATCACTACAAGAATAAGCTCCTTAGTATTGCTGATGGGAGTTTTGATGGCGTGTACAGACATCGATTCTTTGGGAAAGGGAAAGACGGAAGCACAGGGTTTAAAGTCCCAGATAAAAAAGATCTTGATGCCTACATCTCAACTGTAGAGAACTTTGGCGATAATGTATTCAAAGTTGGAAGCTCTTCAGATAGCAGTCACAGGTCAGTAGTGTTTTTTCTTCGCCGTCACAATAGCATAACGCTCTGGTGGTACAAGAGGGCATGTGTGGGTGGGCATTATTTTCCTATCTTTCCCCCATTGTCTGATTCAAATTATCTTGATAGGGGAAGGAGGGCGGGGGGGGGGGGGGGGGCAGTGTTTCTAGGCTCCTCCCCTTTGGAGCAAAAATACATAAAACATGGGGACATAACATGCATAACATATGAGATCATTCCTGCAGTTTATCCATATGCTGCATTTCAAGGATGTTGATTTAGCACAAGGAAGACCAAAACATGAGTAATATATTGTCCAGGGGGTAGGGTACCTTCAGTAATTTCCCTTCTTGGCAGAGTTATTGAGTTTTTTACAGCAGAGTAAGAGCAAGCCCTTACTCTGCTGTTAGGGATATTTCCATTAATATCCTAGTGGATCAACCAGTTGAAGGTCTAGAATGTATCTATTACAGATTGAAAAACAAAAATTCCAGTTGTATTGAGATATTTATGAAGTGTTTCATTGGTTCTTTGTCAGTTATACAGTGGACATGACTCTTGGGATATGTAGCTGCACGGTTGGTAAAGACGGGAGCCCATGCAAACACCAGTATGTCCTGTGGGTGACAAATCTAGCAGACTGCATAAACTTCATTCCAGTCAGTAATCCACATGAGAGGCAGAAATTGGCCTGGATAGCAATAGGAAAGACACTTCCTGTTGCTTGTTATAAGCCATTACGCTCTAGTGATGCTGAACAAACATCACAAACTGATGGTTCTAATGGTTTTGTAACAGAGGCATCCACTAGTATGGAAACAGCACAACAAGGGCCAAACTGCTGCACTGCTGAACCAATACAGAGCAATGATGATGATGAGGATGATTCCATTTCAAATGCTGAACAATTGTTGAGAAACTCTTGTGAACAAATAATTCAAAAGCTCCAAAGCTCAAGAGACCTTAATTTGGCTAAAGGTGTAATCAGGTTCGCAAAAAGGGTAACATCCTTAACCGCTGCTAGATCTATACATTCTAATTTGGTAAGCGCTCCTTTTACTTTTGGGTCCAGTGAGGTGAAAAAAACCGGAAATGGAAAAAAGATCCGAGTCCAGCCCAACAGAAAACGAAAGGGTGGTAGTGGAAGCCGTCAGGTTGTATCAAAAGGGCGACCAGTACAACTTCAAGAACCCACCTCCAAGAGGAAGCGCAGCCATGACTTGGCTAAAGCAGTACAAACAAACAATAAAAGTAGTAAGAAGTTTGGGTCCCATACTATGAAATCCAAGACAAAGCACATGCAAAGGAAAACATAGGAAAACAGAGAAATCTTAGTGAATAAACTATGGAATGTTCGCATAATGTTTAACATAGAGGGAAATTCACTTAAGGCAAATTGCCTAGATTAAAAACCTCTCTCCTTGGATCTGCCCCTGATCAACAAGGTTATTAAAAAGATTGAGGTTTTGACATTGTAAATAAGTTTTAATTCATTTTTCATTAATTTTTTTTTATCTTTCCAGTCCTATGAAGATCATAGCATGATATTTTAAAAGGGGGTAAATATATAAGGGAACAATCGTGTATTTATGATCCCCCCTATTTTTATATAAACTAGATTGCAAAGACAGTTTTTTTTTTTACCCTCTATCATAATTTTTTGAGGATAATAACCCCTTGCCCCCACCCCGCCCCCCTCCCCTTCCCCCCTTCCCTCAAAACCTGGATCCGCCAAATGTAAGTTATTTCTAATTAAAATTTAGGGTAAATTAATTGGTACATTATAATGGGCCATGCTATCCCCTAGGTATATTTTAGAGTTCTTTCTGGAAAAATAACAAGTCTGAACATTATATTACAAAATTGACATTCAGCTTGAGGTCCCAGCTTGATTCAAGATCAACATTCATAACCTAAAATACTTTTAATTGGAAAGTGTGACGAGAACATTTACACTCTCAGTCCTTACAAAGTTAGTGATGTAAACCACATAGCAGTCCACTGAAATGGGGCAGGGTTAATACACAAACACTCGCAATGTTAGAAGTTTATAACTAACCTTTCGTCTGTCTGTCGGCAATTTCTTCCACAAATTGCCAACCACTTTGGAAACCTGCCCGATTCCTGCCCCCTTTCCAAGTTGTTCCTTGACATCTGGCTGTGGAATGATACAAAGAACGAGGAAACTTCATCAGCTTATATCGAATGTAATTTCAAGGCCTACAAGAATAACGAATATAAATGCAACATTTATAGATAACATATTTGTTAATGACATAAACGAAAATTTTACATGCGGTTTATTTTTCACTGATATTTCTGATGACTTAATCTTAATCACTTGTAATCGGATGTAAGCTTAAAGGATGAACAAGCACTTTATCCAGACTGAAAATGATTGAATATTTCGGGAAATACAAAACAAACTCACCGCAACTGACTGCATAAAGGAGTTCCACCCCGTTGGCTTCTTAATTTATTTTTGTTTTGTTTCTGCACAAGAAGAATGGGTTGGTTCTGGTTCAGCTGGCCTAACTCTTGCGCACGTGGACTGCTCCGCCATCTTGTAAACAAGTCAAACAACAGAAGTGACGTCCGAGCGTGCCAACCGCGTACGAGCTATTCACGAGGGCTGTCGTCTGCTCGGCTAGTTTTCGAAATGGCATCAACCGTTTTCAATGGCAACGACCGTTGTGAGAAATGGCATCGACCGTTTTAAATGGCAACGACTGTTCTGAGAAATGGCATCGACCGTTTCAAATGGCAACGACCGTTTACGAAAGGGAAATTTGCGTCGGAGTCGTCGGAAAGCGACGCAGATTTGGGCCAGCCAGCTTTTGTTTGGAAGGGGTGAGTTAAGTTAATGAATTAAATAAAGTCAATCGAACTTCAACCTTTTCTTTTTTAATGTAAGGCAATTTTATTTATTTATTTATTTATTTATTTATTTATTATTATTATTATTATTATTATTATTATTATTATTATTATTATTATTATTATTATTAAAACCGACAAAGTATAAAACCGTTTCATGTGCTAAAAATATTTGTTTTCCTTGAACACCCTAAGTGAGACCAAAAACGCTCTATTTACAACCTTAAGCGAGACGCGAGCATCCCCGTTTCTTTCAAATGGGGGTCGCCCAGGGTTACAGAGTTCACCTCTTTTAGTCATTTATTTAATAACAGTTTGATATCCGTATTTTCCTTGCGTTACAAGTTGCAGATTACATGAATATGCCTGTGCATCTAAAATTGTTGACGTTATTCATATGGAAAGTAAAGCTTTTATAACTGGATGGTAATGCCTTATCCGGTACTGTTTTTAGGCATATGCCCAGATTTAGTCATTTTACAGTTAATTTAGCCCCTTTCCCTTACTTCCCTCGCCTATGCTCTGAAACTGTTTTCATTAAGAAGTACACTACTTTGTTTTGAAATAAATGTAACAAAGTTCCCGTTAAAAAACGCTCATACAAGTACTTTGTTTGTACGGGGAAGTCTGGTGGATTGCGCATGTGTATGATATCAATTTTCATTTATTATTTAGGGCTTAATTATAGCTTTTGCGTTTTGACACATGTTACAAAGTTGCGATAATAGCATTTTAGTTCTAGCTTTGAACAATGTCTTCTGGCTTCTGTGGATAAATCTTGTTTTCATTGTTTTGTAGCCACTGAAGGCTTAGTTTATCTCTAGAACCGCACGTAGACAGTATATCGTAAGCAAAATAACTTACTCGTTATACCGTTAGCCTCATACGCAGACGTTCTTGGGGCTCATCACCCCATATTTCCGTTACTGGGGGAAGAAATATTGCGTGACGAGCCCCAAAAACGTCTGCGCAGGAGGCTATTTGCCAGTTCAGTTACTTCTTTTGAGTCGAGAAAAACGGTAAGAAAAATTTGTTCCGGCTATTTCCTGGTGCAATTTGATATGGTGGTTTAGGCATCTACAGTTTAAATCGGACGCACTACATCGCTTGGACGCGAGACACCTCTCAAGGTATACTGTAACTTTAAGGTGAAACATTTACATGACCAAAATTAAACACGCCTTCTACCACAAGGTGACTCTTCTTGTTCGGCCTACAGCTCTGTTTTACCAGAGAAGATTGCTGGGTTAACCATGCCCATGTACGGGGGAAGAAAGGGCCGAAGTCGGATCCTGAACGTGCTTCTGAGGCGGCAAAATTAATGTTATTTTAATTAATTCTAAACAAGGAATTACAATGCTATGGTACACGGAGAAAAGTAAATCTTGTTACAAAACTCGTGCACAAATATGTTGTCATAATTGATAACAGTCATTGTCGAACAGACAAACAGTAACGCAAACTAAAAACAATGTTTATACTTCTTCCGTAACCGCGCAATATTAACCCTGTAGAGAGCTCTAAAGATTGCCTCGTTTTCAGTTGTAGTTGCTGGTGTAGCTATGTCCTTTGTTAAACAAATTTATATGATACAAGAGAAAGAAAACTTCTAAGCGTACCTTCCATGACACCAGCCGCGATCGAGGAAATGGCCCCGTGATATTTTTGGCGCGAAGATATTTTCGATTCCTTTGCACGTGACCAACGTTGGCAATTTACCTTTACTTTTTCATTTCCTATTTACCTTTTTCTTTTTGTTATTGAATTTTATTTCCCTTTACTCGATTCCTCTTTCTTTTTATATATTTATATTTTATTACTTTTTTAACTTGTGGATCTTTTTTGCCGTTACTCCTTTTCTCGTTACTCTGTCTAGTTCCACTCATAATCAGAAGAAGTCCTCGTAGAATTAAGGATTTCTTTTAACTACTAGGTCTTTATGGCTGGGTTTCGCCGTAAAGCTATTTATGAAGTGCCGTCATCTTAAAGAGTAATTTTCTCTTGCACTGTCTGCTTTTCAGTAAAATTTGGTCTCTTTTGTTTTTCCGTTGGTCTTCACTGATATTTCGGCTGTTCTCTCGTGCTCTCAGTGGCTCTCTATCACGATGAACTTTGCTTATTCGTCGCCTGCTCTCTTGGCTTTTCTTTCTTTCTCTCTCTCTCTTTCTCTTCTCTACCACATTTGTAAACATATTCAATGAATACATAAATTAAGTTCCTGTTTTGAAGTCTTTCAAACTTCTTCTTGCTTTTCTAAAACGCAGTTGACTTAATGCACCTTCCCGCGAACGGACTGACGGCCAGTAACGTCATAACTGAAACAAAAATTTCTTGCATCTATAGCTATAGGTTACCATATTTTCTTCCCCATGGTGCTCCACGTGTGCGCTTTCGGCCTATGGAGGTGTACTATAACAATGAAACAATCACCACAGTAGTTAAATGAATTCTTGGCCTCGTCCTCAGTCGCCAGATATACATCAAGACAAATTAGCAATGCATAAAATGGGACGTCTCTTTATAATGTACCATTTGCAATGATCAAGTTACTATTGAAAATGATAATTCAAGCTCTTCCAACGATTGATCATATATAACTAATTACCATCGGGGTAGGGACGGTGGTAGCTTTCTGCTATAAAATATTGCACATGACATTAAGAGATTTTTTCATGATACTGTGCAAATGCCTGGGGGTAACGGGATTCTTCCCTGCACCACCACCACCACCCGGATGACCGCTGATACGTGTATTACATTTTTTTTTTATAACTCTTGCTTCTTGAAATCAGTACATCATATGATTTCACTTATTGTTTTCTCTTTGTAGTTTGTAGAAACAATTATGGGCAGCACTAAAAGAGTTGTACAAGTTATCAATACTGCTACACATGTCGCCAATTTCCTTTTCAAAACCGGCCGTATTCTCAAAGCCATCGAATTATCCAAGGAACGCTTGATTCGTCTCAAAACCATCCAAATGATGAATGGCTTCGTTTCAATCAGTGACCACACAAGTGCGATAGAAAGCGATAGAATGCACTGCCAGTGTGATGAAAAATACAAAACAGCAATGCGAATATTTGAACAGGGAAATTTGTATAAAAGCCAAGGTATGTACCAAAAGTCAAAAGATCTTTACTTAAAAGCACTCAGCATTGCAATAAAATTTGGTCACAAACACGGAGAAGCAGCATGTCGCAAAAGCCTGGGAGATGTGTTTCAATGTCTGGGTGAATATCTCAAGGCGGGAGAATATCTTCAGAAAGCACTTCAGATCACAAGAGAAATTGGTGACAAACACGGAGAAGCAGTATGTTACGGAAGCCTGGGAAATGTGTTTCTATCTCTCGGTGAATATGTCAAGGCGAGAGAATATCCTCAGAAAGCACTTCAGATCACAAGAGAAATTGGTGACAAACACGGCGAAGCAGCATGTTACGTAAGCCTGGGAAATGTGTTTATATCTCTCGGTGAATATGTCAAGGCGGAAGAATATCTTCAGAAAGCACTTCGGATTAGCAAAGAAATTGCTGACAAAGACAGAGCATCGACATGTTACGCAAGCCTGGGAACTGTGTTTCGACTAGTCGGCGAATATGTCAACGCGGAAGAATGTCTTCAGAAAGCACTTAAGATCAAAAGAGAAATTGGTGACAAACACGGAGAATCAACATGTTACGTAAACCTGGGAATTGTGCGTCAGTGTCTTAGTGAATATGTCAAGGCGGAAAAATATCTTCAGAAAGCACTTCAGATGAAAAGAGAAATTGGTGACAAAAACGGAGAAGCAGCATGTTGCATAAACCTGGGGAATGTGTTTGAATCTCTCAGTGAATATGTCAAGGCGGAAGAACATCTTCAGAAAGCACTTCAGATCAGAAGAGAAATTGGTGACAAACACGGAGAATCAACATGTTACAGAAGCCTGGGTAATGTGTCTATATCTCTCGGTGAACATGTCAAGGCTGAAGAATATCTTCACAAAGCACTTCGGATTAGCAAAGAAATTGCTGACAAAGACGGAGAATCAACATGTTACGAAAATCTTGGAATTGTGTTTGGACATCTCAGCGAATATGTTAAGGCTAAAGAATATCTTCAGAAAGCACTTCAGATCAAAAGAAAACTTGGTGACAAACACGGAGAATCAACATGTTACATAAACCTGGGAAGTGTGTTTAAATCTCTCAGTGAATATGTCAAGGCGGAAGAACATCTTCAGAAAGCACTTAAGAGCAAAACAGAAATTGGTGACAAACACGGAAAAGTAGCATGTTACAAAAGCCTGGGAGATGTGTTTTATTGTCTGGGTGAATATGTCAAGGCGGAAGAACATCTTCAGAGAGCACTTCCGATCAAAAGAGAAATTGGTGACAAACACGGAGAATCAACATGTTACAGAATCCTGGCAAAAGTATTTATATCTCTCGGTGAATATGTCAAGGCGGAAGTATATCTTCAGAAAGCACTTCGGATTGCTGACAATGACGGAGAATCGACATGTTACGCAAGCCTGGGAACTGTGTTTCTACGTCTCGGCGAATATGTCAAGCCTAAAGAATATCTTCAGAAAGCACTTCAGATCAAAAGAGAACTTGGTGACAAACGAGGAGAATCAGCATGTTACATAAACCTGGGAAATGTGTTTCAATCTCTTGATGAATATGTCAAGGCAAAAGAATATCTTCAGAAAGCACTTCAGATCAAAAGAGAAATTGGTGACAAAGACGGTGAATCACAATGTTACAGAAGCCGGGGGGAAGTGTTTGTATCTCTTGGTGAATATGTCAAGGCGGAAGAATATCTTCAGAGAGCACTTCAGATCAAAAGAGAAATTGGTGACAAGGACGGAGAATCAGCATGTTACAGAAGCCTGGGAAGAGTGTTTGAATGTCTTAGTTAATATCTTAAGGCGGAAGAATATCTCCAGAAAGCACTTCAGATCAGCAGAGAAACTGGTGACAAAGACGGAGAATCAACATGTTACCTAAACCTGGGAAGTGTGTTTCAACCTCTCGGTGAATATATCAAGGCGGAAGAATATTTTCAGAAAGCACTTCAGATCAAAAGAGAAATTGGTGACAAACACGGAGAAGCAGCATGTTACGGAAGTCTGGGAAATGTGAATACATCTCTCGGTGAACATGTCAAGGCGGAAGAACTTCATCAGAAAGCACTTCAGATCAGCAGAGAAATTGGCGACAACGTCGGAGAAGCAACATGCTACGTAAACCTGGGAAGTATGCTTTTTTCTACAGGTGAATATTTGAAGGCTAAACAATATCACGACAAGGCACTTGCACTTACTTTCCAGACAGGAAGAATTGACCTGCAGCTTAATATCCACCTTCAACTTGCATTAGACACTTTCTTTTTGCCTGGAAACATAGGCGATGCTGTTTCGAGTCTCCTTGCAAGCATTGAAAAGTGTGAGGAAATGAGCATTTATTTAAGAGCCAATGATCAATTTAAGACTTCATTTTTGGACAGGAACGCTTTGGCATACAAAACGCTCAGCGTTTTGTTTTTGAAGACTGGGAAATTTCATGAAGCCCTTTGCACGCAAGAACTCGGACGGGCCAGAGCCCTGGCAGACTTAATGTCAGCTCAGTACTCTGTGGAACAACAAACATCAGTGAATCCACGTTCGTGGTTTAACATTCAAAGGATTGAGACAAAAGAAAGTAACTGTTCTTGTTTATACATTTCCTGTAACAACCACCAATTATTATTGTGGGTTAGTAAGCCAAGCAAAACCATTCATTTTCGACGAAAAGACGTGAACGACCATTTTGGAAACAAAAAGGAGAGCAGGCCTGTAGATAAAATTTTCAATGACATCATCTTCAGAAAATTTTATTTCCAACTCACTCAAGAGCACTGCGAAGATCGATCA
The DNA here is from genome assembly GCF_977016875.1 of Pavona decussata. NCBI lineage: Eukaryota > Metazoa > Cnidaria > Anthozoa > Scleractinia > Agariciidae > Pavona > Pavona decussata. Next base: position 56,564 of record NW_028145610.1, read on the forward strand.
CTGTTTCCTTCAAACATTGCTCACGTGAAACAGGCGTCTCCTTTGGGGGATGACGAACCCGCAGTTTTACGTCCATTTGAAGAAGACGGAGACGACGAAAGCCAGTATGTTGATCCGCCGAATCTTTCTCAGTGTTACAAAGTGATTATCGGTCCTGTTGCTAACTTGCTTGTGGAGCCTGAAATCATCATTGTTCCTGATAGCGTCCTATGCAAAGTTCCATTTTCCGCGTTTAAGGATGAAAATGGGAAGTATTTGTCCGAGACTTTTAGGATCCGCATTACTCCTTCTTTGACGACTCTCAGGCTGATTCAGGAAAGTCCAGAAGATTATCACAGTCAGACCGGTGTACTGATAGTAGGTGAGCCTAAGATTGGTCAGGTGTTTCACAAGGGACGTCGTGAGAAATTATGTCAATTGCCTGGCGCAAGGGAGGAAGCAGAGATGGTTGCACGACTGCTGGGAGCTCAGCCGTTGCTAGGAGAACACGCAACTAAGCAGGCAGTTCTTCAGCGAATACACTCAGTAGGTCTGATACATTTCGCTGCCCACGGTGACGCCGAAAGAGGAGAAATTGCTCTTGCTGCTCCACGCTCTTTTGAAGGGATTCCACACGAAGAACACTACCTATTAACAATGGCTGAAATTTCTCAAGTTCGTCTGAGAGCCAAACTGGTAGTCCTTAGCTGCTGTCACAGTGCACGTGGACAGATTAGATCAGAGGGAGTTGTTGGAATAGCCCGCGCCTTCTTAGGCTCTGGTGCACGTTCCGTCTTGGTTGCTTGATGGGCCATAGAGGACCTGGCAACAAAGAAGTTCATGAGTCGTTTCTACGAGCACCTGGTTCGTGGTGAAAGTGCCAGTGAATCTCTTCACCATACAATGAAGTGGATGAGAGATAACGGCTTTTCAGAAGTGAGACAGTGGGCGCCTTTCATGCTGATTGGAGATAACGTGACATTTGATTTTGGAAAGTAGAGGTAAGTTTAAAGCGATAACTTGATATTACTGATCTACAATAATTTGAAAAAAATGGTTATACACGTTTTTAGAAGATATATGGTTGTTCTTGACTAAATAGGGAAATGGATGGGGAATTCTCCTGTCTGAAGGGAGTTTATTTGTTTCTCCTGTTTATTAGCATTTGCTATATCCCACACTATATTGCAATTGGGGAAACAGGGGTCGATCAAGTAGTAAGCTAAATTGCCTCTCGTTCCTTGTCACTGAAAAATTGGACAGAATCGTTCTTGTAATAAAAAAACTTTTTTTGTACTTTTCTGAATCGATTACTTGTACGCGTATGTCTTAAGTTGGTTATAAAAAAAGCACATAATCGAACGGTTTGCCAAAAAGCATTCTTGTTTTTATTCACAGGTGCCATCGCAAGACCAGGAGGGAGCTGGCAAGAGATTTAAGAACGGTTTGCTGTAAGGACCGACTAAGCGTATACAAAATAGAAAAAACCGATTTCCCCAAACTTTGCCAGAATAAAGGGCTTAGTGAACTACTTCTAAAAATATAAGTTTCGTTTTGTTTGGAGCTTTATTTATTTTGGGGGAATTTTTTTAAGATTTTACCCATGGAGGCGGGCTAAAATCACGCCGAAGTAGGCACTTTTGTAGAAGCTCCCTTTTATACAAGGAGCCTTTTCTAGAAAAGATTAACCCAACAGAAGGAACAATTTTATTTTCTTGAATGACTAGCGGCGTTAAAGTTAAATAAAACGTAAACATGAATTTTTGACCAATTTCTTAAGTTGCGCCTTTTTACCGGTGATTATAACAACCTAATTTTGGCTAAATTCAAGGACAAAAAAAGCATTTTGGTACATCGCTTTGCCCCACGAAACTACACTCCGGGAAAACATAATCATTTCAACTAAACATTGATCGAATAAAAAATTGGGGTAAATTAAACAGCGAGTTCTCAGAGCGTTTTCAAAACATGTCACTTCAGCAATTAAGAGCGACCTTTGACCTTTCATATCGAGGGGAAATATAAACGAGAGCTCATAAACCTTGACTTTCCTTCGCCGAAAGACGCTTATTTTTACTCTGCTTGCACATTTTGAGTAAAGGAAAACTCCACATTTGAATTTAAAGTTATGTACTAGCTATGAAAGATAATTTGAAAAGTAAAATTAGCAATTCAATTCGACTTTGCGTAGGCGGTTCTGATTTGTTTACTACGAAATTGCGATTTTAAAGTCTGTTTACAACACAAATACGGCATCCACTACAAGGTAAACCCCATTCTACTGAATGATTAATAAATCCTTCTTACCTTAGAGATCTTTTCCTGCCTAAAAAAGACGGTCTGTGTTCATTGCAAAAGTGTATTGACCGAGATCGCAGAACGCCTCAAGTCAAAGAACAAGTTAACGAAACCACAGGAATGCCAGGAGTACATTTCGTACTGAGATGTGTACTTACATATTTCGGTATTACTATGACACGTCAATTCAATTACCTTAGAGATCTTTTCTTGACTAAAAAAAAGACATAGCCTGCATTCATTGCAAAATTATTAAGCCGCCCGATCGCTAAACGATTAACCAAATAAAGCCACAGGAATCCCACTGTATAAAATTGTACAATACCGGGCCGCACAGCTCTTTTTATTTATATAACAGTGATTCGTTTCTCACTGTACTGTCCATTAATAATGAACTACCTTTATATGACAAACGTTGCGACTTCTCAGATCTCCGTGACATTCAGGAAACTGCGATAAAAATGGGAATGATATAGGCTAATTCCACATTGTGGCTGTACCCATTTTTTCTTTCTTGTGATCTTACCACTTAATCTCGTACCCCGATCTCAGTCGTCGGTTCGGGAATGTCGAAATGTGAGGGAATGGGAGATCTGGGTACGAGATTACTTACCACTTGCTGTCAATCCAACGAATTCTTAAGTGAAAAAAGATACAGAAATAGAAATAAATTCCCTGCATCACAAACAAGTAATAATTATAATGAAACAATAAACTTCAACCAAAACTATAGATAGGGATGCGGTGACTGTCTCGGGTGAGTAGTAACATGAGGTGCTACAACTACCATACCCCTTTACAAGATCTCTTAACACGGAAAGGGACTCTGCTTTGCGCCTTGGGTGGAACCGTCTGTAGACGCCCCAAAACGCTGTTAGCATGTATAGATGATATTCCCTTCTCCCCTGACACTGACGTCCCATGCCATGCCCATCCAATGGGAGCGGCACAGATCCTCTTATTTGAACGCCATCTGATACCAAATGTGTCCCGATGTCTCGGTCAAATAGTGAGCTCAAGCTGACTTTCGCTTTTCTCAAAAATGCCTTTGAAGGTAAAACAGTCAATTACTACAGGTACTTTACCTTGCTTTTTACCTTGGAAATTTTAACATATAGAAAATAGAATGCATTAATGTTTTATTCGCCACCGCCCACATTTGTCGTTCTCCCCCCCCCCCCCCCCCCTCCGCCCCTGAACTGAATGAATTAATAAATTCAATTTCTCTTGTCACATACATTCGGTTCCTTGAAGGCCCGCAAATCTAATAAGTCACGTTCTCTTTTTGTGAAACAAACAAGGCTATCATGCTCGTCCGTACATCTTTTGTGGTTTTAGGCAAAAAATCCTTCTTCACAGACTTAAGTATTGATGATCAGGGAAACTTTTCGCTTTGTATATTTATAAAGCAACAAGAAAGCTTTTTGCCTTTACGTTTGCGGTAGCTTAGTTGTTTCGTGACTTTTAAACAAGTTTTAATTAAATTAAATTATTTTAAGCGCTTCGTAAACGTATCGAAAACATCGCAATGTTTACTAACGTTTGCGGCCTTTTACCTCTGTTAAGCTCGCTACAGAAGGGTTTTGGTTTAAAAATTACTCCTTAGAAGATGTTCAATCTTTAAAGATAAACGAAAACTTACTGATCCGTGACGATTCTTGATATAGAAAACGCAAATCATATACAAATTTAACCACGTTAGTTGAGTTAGAGGTTAATTGTAACTTTCAACGTTAAAAAAGAAGGAAAAGGAAAAAAAACTCTCGTTGTTTTGAGAGTAAATATTTTTAAATCAATTTATGTTGGGCATTCATATACACAGTACACACCACTAAACATACCTGCCCGTGCCGATATTAAACAACTTTGCTTCAGTCTTACATAGCGTCTCGAGTGTACCAATAACGCAGATGCCCTTGCGTGGATTTGGTACCCTTGGCAAGGATTAAGCTTTTCACATTGGCTAAATTGTTCACACTTGAACCCCATGTTCCCCCTACAATCTACCCTTATTCACACACAGCCATATATAAGCACCACTGACTCCGGTGGTCGTAGCCACCGACGATAAACTCCACTGTACACTCAGCAAGTACAACGTGCAACGAATAAAAGAAGTTAGCTTTCGGGACACGGCGCTCTTTTCAATTTACGTGATCTTTAAGTAATTAAGATATTACATCTTAGTGTCCGAAAAGAAAAAAAGGCGTTTTGAATTGACGTGTCATAGTATACCGAAATATGTAAGTACGAAATGTACTCCTGGCATTCCTGTGGTTTCGTTAACTTGTTCTTTGACTTGAGGCGTTCCGCGATCTCGGTCAATACCCTTTTGCAATGAACACGGACCGTGTTTTTTAGGCAGGAAAAGATCTCTAAGGTAAGAAGGATTTATTAATCATTCAGTAGAATGAGCTTTACCTTGTAGTTGATGCCGTATGTGTATTGTAAACAGGCTTTAAAATCGCAATTTCGTAGTAAACAAATCGGAACCGCCTACGCAAAGTCGAATTGAATTGCTAATTTTACTTTTCAAATTATCTTTCATAGCTAGTACATAACTTTAAATTCAAATGTGGAGTTTTCCTTTACTCAAAATGTGCAAGCAGAGTAAAAATAAGCGTCTTTCGGCGAAGGAAAGTCAAGGTTTATGAGCTCTCGTTTATATTTCCCCTCGATATGAAAGGTCAAAGGTCGCTCTTAATTGCTGAAGTGACATGTTTTGAAAACGCTCTGAGAACTCGCTGTTTAATTTACCCCAATTTTTTATTCGATCAATGTTTAGTTGAAATGATTATGTTTTCCCGGAGTGTAGTTTCGTGGGGCAAAGCGATGTACCAAAATGCTTTTTTTGTCCTTGAATTTAGCCAAAATTAGGTTGTTATAATCACCGGTAAAAAGGCGCAACTTAAAAAATTGGTCAAAAATTCATGTTTACGTTTTATTTAACTTTAACGCCGCTAGTCATCTAAGAAAATAAAATTGTTCCTTCTGTTGGGTTAATCTTTTCTAGAAAAGGCTCCTTGTATAAAAGGGAGCTTCTACAAAAGTGCCTACTTCGGCGTGATTTTAGCCCGCCTCCATGGGTAAAATCTTAAAAAAATTCCCCCAAAATAAATAAAGCTCTAAACAAAATGAAACTTATATTTTTAGAGGTAGTTCACCAAGCCCTTTATTCTGGCAAAGTTTGGGGAAATCGGTTTTTTCTATTTTGTATACGCTTAGTCGGTCCTTACAGCAAACCGTTCTTAAACAACGAAGAACTTTACAAACTATGTGAATTAAAAGGTCAAAGTATAAAGGCTTGAATAAGCGATCACTCCATGCTCGCTGTTGTTCCTTCCACTTTGTTCCGGTACTAGCTTGTTGGTCATCACCTTGTAGACATCAATAAGACTTCTGATGTTCTAGGTACGCAATGCGCGCACTTATATCTTTGTGCGTTTTTTTTTTAAGGTCCACTGCAAAGTAAGCGGCCCCCTTACCCTATCCCCCACTGAATAAGTACCACACAAAGAAACAAAGACACTAAAGCGCCGTCTTCAATGCCCCGTGGTTCATGCTCAGCTAAAAATAGTCAAAAAGTCCAACATTTTAACTTAATTGAATGAACGCTACGGACGTGCGATCACGCCCAATTTCAACAGCACTTTTATTGCCCTTTATTTCTCGCTCGCTCAGTAAGGCTTTGGTTTATTTTCGTTTCGGGTTTCCCGTGAAAATGATATGCGAGGTGCAAAGAAAATGGAATTAGAGCGCGTAATACGTGAGTGCTCCTATTACAATTTACTTAAGACAAACCAAGAAACAGTAGCTAGGGTAATGTTGGCGACAAAAATACTTCTTTTATATGGTTTCTTGGAGTTGAGTCTATGATATTTTTTTTCCTTTAAAATATATTAGTTGCTTTAGGGCTTTACGTTTCTCTATCGAATTAAGAAACTGTTGTTTAGTTCGAATCCCCTTGAATCAAGGTAAATTGTGTAGTAAATTATGTTGCAGATCCTTTATTCTTACTGATCCCTTCTGGGTCTGTGTTAAAGTAGAACCAAGGCCAGAGAGGGGGGAACTCAATTTTTTTTTTAACGGGGAGGCCCCGCTCCGAGCTCCAAACCCTTATTCTTTGATATACCATATGTGACAGAAAATGTAACTCTTTCATTTAGCTTCTATTCAAAATGGTACTCTTTTTACATTACGTTCTTACGTACAGTTCGCGGAGTTATTTTTTAAAAACCCTTTTAAATAACTTCATAACAGTTCCGTACCGTTTTCTATAGTTCAAATCGTGAAATCCTTATTCTTTTGTTAGTATCCAGCTGAAAAAAATTGTCTCTCTCGAGAGGAGCCTCTCCGTATAGGCCATTATAGAGGATAACAGTCCTCCCCCCTTCCGGGAACCAAGGTGTTGTAACAAAAGCTTTATTAGATACGTGCAAACTTCTCTTGTATATGTTGCTTGCCTTAAACTGCTAACAAACAGGATTACTAATGTTTTGTTGTTGAAATGAATTTTTGAAAGTTATTGCACTTGTAGGGTATTGCCTTACGAGTAGCCAATATTGCACTTGTAGGACTTTATATGTACATGTATTTAAAGTTACAAATAATGGCTCTTTTTGTTTATATAAGGGAAAAATGTGGATTAGTGATCATTGCAGATTCTTAATAAAACTTTATGAAGTTTGCATTACTAAGTTAGAAATCAGTCTAATAGTGGAAGGAACAATCAGTTTAGGGGGAATTGTTTTGTTTTAGTTTAGTCAAATCGTTTGGCGTTTCAGACGTTTCACAAGGCAGATACCTAACCCTACGAAAGTGCAACTTGCGAAGCTGATGATTTAAATATTAGTAGTCAATGTGGTGTGATGATTTTCGTCGGATCGCGTGATAGTATAGAGAAGGAGCCTGTATAAATGTCCCCCCTCCTATTATACAGCCTAGAAAGCAAAACTGTAACGCCAACCCCATTGATTTAAGGTTTGCGCCTGTGCTGCTGATTTCGTGTAACGTCAAGCCCTTATTAAAATCGAAACTACGATTCTAAAAAGAGTTAAGGTGTGTAATGAAAGGAACATGCTTCTTCTGTTGATTTTGTCTAAACTTAGTTGGCCTTATTATTTAGGCAAAAGTAAAGGGACTGATACTTTTGTGTAAGTATAGCAGGCTTACAGTACAAACGCAAAATTAAACACCGGAAGAAAGACAAACTGATCATACGATTCAAATTTTTTTTGATAATTTTTCTTGGTAATAAAATCCTATTATTCTGTAGAAACCTGTCAATATTTGAGCAGGGTACATTGTCTAGAATCAGCACATAATTGTGACAATGAAATAGTCCATTTTCGAGTCAGTGAACCTAACTATAAAAGTGAGGCCTAGTTCAAAGCTTTTCATATAGAAAATAGTTTTGTTTGCGTACGAACGAAAACTAATTTTGATAATAAAAGCTTTTTACTTAGTTCCGCGCTTAGTGAGGCCTGAAGCAACTCGGAAATGGCCTATTAGGGAGTGTTCATTATTTATGGGGAGGGGGGTGGGGTGGAGCAAGCGAAGTTTACCACCTTATTTAGGGGGATCAGAAAGGTTTTACTCTGGATCTGGGGAAGAGGGGGGGGGGGGGGGGGGACAAAAAAGTTTGAAGGTTGATATCATTAGCTTTTTTTTTTTTTTTTTTAATTCTTCCAGAACCGCATGGCATTTTTAATGTACTTGGGCCACAGTAAATCAAACCATAATCTCACACCAATAGTTTACACAGCAAATGTGCTCCATTTAATGGATTTGCTAGTTAGATATGTTTGGATTTCACTGGCTGCACCAACAGGTAGGCCGTCCTCAGAAAAAAGTTGATCTAGGCCTTTCACTATAACGGCTGGGTGAAGGCTGTCAGTGTTTTGCAGGCAGATCATGTCATCTGACAGTGGCAATATAACTTCTCCTGCACTTTCCTCAGACAAGGACTCCACAACTGCAGCTTGGTACAGTCTTTTTCTCTTTTCTTTCCTGTGTTTTACCTTTCTCTTGGCCTCTATCCGTCTCCTACTGACTCCACTTTTTTTGAGTGTCTGCCAGTTGCACAAACACCCTCTTTAGCTGCCTTGTGGTATTTTCCAGACTAGTGATTACACTATGTATCACTTTAACCTGTACATTAACATACGTAATAGTTTCCTCTACTGCTAGTGGGGCAAGCAAAAGGCAGACGAGTAAAGCGCTTAGGTAGAGGATAAGAGTCTGGTTTAATAATAAATGCATCACTGGTGGGGGGTCAAAGACGTTTACATGTGCTATCTGGGGGGGGGGGGGGGGCTACAAAAAGTTCCAAACGTTCCGTTTCCCCATTTGCCATCCCCCCCCCCCCCTTCCCCTCCCCATAAATAATGAACACTCCCTTAGACAGTGCGAAGATAACCAGTGTCCGCAAACCGGGGTTGACGATGTATGAGAGTTTGTCATTCGGGGCACCGAAAAGTGTCCGTTGTCCGTATTAAGCGGGTTAATTTGAAAAAAAAAATTGTGAGCCTTTCGTCGGGTCAGACGCATCTGCACGTAACATAATATGATATCCGGGTATCCGTATTTAAGCGGGTGTCCTTAGAGCGACGTTCCACTGTACCGTCAAATTGTTGAGTTTTCTGAGAGGTCCATGTGTCTCACATAAAATTTTAAAAGGTTATATCCTTAAGTGATGGATATGATTAAGTAAAAGAAAATAAAACATGCTTTTAACCATCTAAATAGTGGGGGGATAAAGTCACTCCCAGCTTCACCCCCATCGCGGTCCCTAGCCAGGGTAATACCCCCAACACATGACTTTTCAAACTGTTATGAGGTACATTTAACACATCAAAGACTTAAAATTACTTTACGGACATAGTTTATAACAAAAGTTAACGACACTTTTTTTTTCTCACATTCCGCTATCACAGAACTCTCGCTATTACGGACACTAAACGACGCCCCGTCCGATCCTTTAACAGCGTCGAAAGCGGTGACTGAAAGGAAGCGGTCATCTTCTTCTGGGCAAATTAAATCTGTGTCCAGGTGCCCTCGGCAATAAATAAAAAAAAAACAAATACATAAATAAATACATAAATAAATAAATAACTTTTATTTACCCTCGGCAGTGTTTTATAGCACAAGTGCTAGTGGGGCCGAGCATTAAACTTCACAAAGAAATAATTTAATGGCTATTTACAAGCGCGGCCGAGGAGTTGAACTCAGGGCTACTGAGAGACAACTCCAGCTAGTGGTCAGAGCGGGACTTAAACCCGGGACCTCCGGATTTCAAGTCCGGCGCCCTAACCATTCGACCACGCTGCCTCTCACAATGTTTATATGACACTAGTATCATAGTAGTCATTTCCTCTTTCGACTCCTCTTTGAACAAACACTGAAGCCCAGCGATTTCTAACCATATCGTTAAAATGTCGAGAGCTCAGAGAGCCAATAAATGGATTCATGTATTTCAGTCATAACGCGCTAACAAGTTCCATGCAGCCTTCATTATCGTTCACAAGATCATTTGTCACGATCTCAGTCACTGTGGCAAAATGTTCCTTTCGCTAACTTTAACCGTGATCAATTCCTGTTAAAACAAGAAGCTGTTTACAGCTAATACTCGGGCCATATTTGACTGTGTGGTGCGTAAAGCCTACAATCTTTTAACAGTGATAACCTCCAGCATCGCCAATTCCCCCAAATAGATAACCTGCGAGCAAGCTCTCCTGGGGGTGGATCCTCTTTCCCCCTCCCGGCCCCCACCCCCAAGAGAACTTGCTCGCAGGCTACCAAATAGATAGATACAGAGATATAGTGAGGCAATAAGTAACCACCAGATAGAATTGCATTTCTTGCAGTCAGAATGAAATACAGGGGAAAACGACATTTCTCATACGAATGCTTTATATAATCCCCAGGCTTTAATCCTTACGTTCTCATCCTTTCGTTTAGAGACAGAAACCATTTGTACGGTCCTGATATGTATGTGACGCCGGGTCAATGACGGATCGTAATTTTCGATATGATCTAGACCCGGGGGAGGTACTCCTTTATGTGACCTTAACGGGGACGTTCGGCCCGATAGGGTATGGTTTTCAGGGTGTTTTGTCTTGAACGGGGTATCTATTTCATCACTTTCTGTCTTAAAAACAGGGTATCCCTACAGACCTAATGGCTTAAACAGATTGTGATTGCCAATCCATTGAAATACAGTAAGAAACTAGTGTATTCTTATTTCATTCTAGTCTTAAACAGGGTGTGATTTTGGCTTAAATGTCTTAGAAAGGGCCTGAAAATTTTGAATTCTGTCTTAAACGGGATAGGGAAATCGGAGAATTGTGTCTTAAACAGGGTCAGGGTTTGAAAGCCCGGGCCGCACCTCCCTACCCAAGCATCTGTTGAGTACCCTCCCCCCGGGATCTAGAGTAACGTTACGCATCACACGTACGTTTATATCCTTGTACGTTTTCAATGTTTCGCTGTTTATATTTTTAAATGAAATTCAGGGGAAAGCATTTGTTATTCACCTTTCATTTGAAGACAGAACCCGTTTCTACATTGATTCTTTTTCTATAGTAAACGTGAGACATCTTTATTTATCTTCATGTATCTTGGCCCGCGAGGTCATAGACTGATTTAGTTGCCAAATTTTCGGTTGAACAAATGGTAACATTGAGGCACTCAATTTAGCCTAAAGAGCACTCCAGTTAGCCTAAATAGCACTTAGGTTAGCTTAAATAGCTCCCCGGTTAGCTTAACGGTTAGCAGTTTATGTTGGGGTTGTTCGCGCCTCGCATGTTTTGTTCATGCCTCGCGCGTACATCTAGCTCGCATATTGTAAACACTCCTCACGGCCCGAAAACAAAGAACGAACCGAGAATTTAAAGAATTTGATAACACGACAGAAAACGTAACTCGTACCAGCCGAGTACAAAAAACGAGACCGAAAACAATAACTCGTGGCCCGAAGTCTTATCTCTCGGCCCATCTCGACCCCAAAAAGAAAAAAAGAATTTGATAATGCTACCGAAACCTTAACTCGGTCCGCCTTACGGCCCGATGATCTACAACACATCTTCATCGGCGCTAACATATATTTCGTCACTTGAAATGGAATTATTACACTGCCTCGCTCGACAAATTAAAAAATTTTTCCGTCTTACAATTCCCTCCAGCGGTGAAATGAAAAGTGCGGGAGATGAGTTCTTCGCACGGATATCCTTCGGTAAAAGAGTAAGTTGACGTAATATTTCTCAAACTAATTAATAATTCATCAAGAGAAAACAAAGGAGGTCATGTTTCATCAGATATCCGAACACTGAGAAGTATAGGTTGAAAAAACGAGGCGCAGCCGAGTTTTTTTAAACGACTTCGAGGTGTTTGGATATCTGATGAAACACACTTTGAGTGTTTGATATGGCTTCTCAAATGATCAATAATTCTTGGAGAAATTCAAGGCTAAGGTTGGAAAAATTTTATGGTAATTAGGATCACATATCCAAACCACGGTCACGGTAGTGATTTCCTTTGTTTTCTCTTGATGAATTATTAATGAGTTTGAGAAATAAGATTCAGAAACCTACAACTTTAAATTCTTTTCTAAAAATTTCCTATCGACAGTTTTCATATGCGGAAGAATCAAATCGTCCGCCATCGCGATCAAATCTCGTGCATAATTTTCAACAGATATCTCAGTGAACAAAGTATTTCTTTCAACCCCAGTTCGGTTAGCATTTTGCAAGCGAGTTATTAAATTCCTTCTTTAGATTTTAACTCCTCCGTGTCGCTGTTGAGCAACTTTTCCAAAAAAGAACTTGCCTCTGCCGGAACGCGTTTGTGAGCTTTGAATTTTTTGCCATCCGGCTTTTAAGTCACTGCTAAAGTAACGTCGAAAGGATGATTAAGTGTTTCTTTTACAATGAAGAGTTCCTTCAAGATCAAAATATCACCAATTGTCCATTCTTTTTTCTTTCCCTTTTTTTCTTTCAAAATCGTTTGGTTTTCCAGCTGAGGCTGACGTCCTTGCGGTCATTTGATAGCACAAGGCAGACCAGACACTTCAAAGGGAGCTGATTGTACAATTGCTTAATCCAACTAGAACATTTAAGCTACATACTTAAAATATGCATGTTGAATAAGCTAATACAAATTGATCTGCTTGCATGCTTATAAGCTGAAAAATAATAAAGTATTTTCAATTTTCTTCAATGTTCTCGTTAGGTGCCTCTGATTGATCTCTTCGGAAGCTAATTAGCTGAAAATTTAAGTTGCAGAAAGTTTTAGCAAACGGATTTTTTACTAGCTGTTGCTGCAGATTTATCGAAAATGCTCAACACTTTTAAGGACAAATTTGCCTCTTCGAAAACGAAAGAAATTAGAGTTTACATTTACGAAAGTTTGAGCTTACATTTTGTCTAAGAAAGCTGTAGATTTTCTTCACAATCAAATACGAATTTCTGAGGCGATATCCACCGAAATGAACTGTTGGGTGCCTCTGATTATAACCTCGTATCATTTAGTTTTGCCTTTATACAGCTATTTCAATTAAAGTTGTCGGATCAAAGTATAAGTTCATCAGAATCAGCTATGCCTTGTCCATCCTATGAAGATATACGATCGCGAGCCATTTGGATGAAAGAAATGTTAGGATATCAAATGGATGAGTTGGCAGCGTCTTTGAAGGTGTCTTAAGCTTTTTAAAAGCTTTGACCGGACAACGTTAATTGAAATAGCTGTATATATCAGCATAAAAGAGTATTTATAAATGTTGATCATTCAACTAGTCTCAGGCCTAAAGATATTTTGGATGTCGTGATATAGCATTAAACGTAAACTGACAACTCGAAACTGAAAACACACTCAGAAAGTTCGCTATACTGGTTGTGATTGTAATAGTCTATCACATAACCTTATTTACCTGGATGACTAACTTACAATACGACTTTTTTGGATGACTACAGCTAGCATTTTGTACGTAGTACGTACAAAAGTACGTCACGAAAAATTAGAAATTTTAAGTTGTAAATCACAGTACAAACAAACTATCATTGTTATAATTATTTGTGATACAATATATGACGTCATAAACAATGCCCAGCTGTTTTCATAATACAGAGCAATTAGTCAGTCCTGCATTTTCAGTTTTTAAGGCGAGAAACATCAAAGCAAGTCACTTCTTTATCAACAACAGTGAATAGACCAACAGTGCGAGGTAAGTACAACTATAAAATCTTATTCTTGTTAGTCTAACTGAGTCTAGTGAATGGCCTGTATAATTTCAAGGCCAAAATAGTTCAATTGTTTTCTCCTGTGTTCCCTGGTCATTTTGTGGCCTTTGAATATATTTTTGTGAGATAATTCAGTTTAATCTGTTGGGTGCTTTAGCTGAAATTTAATTGAAGAAAGTTTGAGAAAACGGAATCTTTTTTTAAGAATTTAAGAGATGTTTCCGGCCATACTAAAACATTGAGCTTATTTTCAAATTTTTCAACGAGATATTTGCCCATTCGAAAACAAAAGGAATTAGTTTTCAAGTGTAACGAAAGTTTGAGCTGACAGTTTTTAAACAAACCTCAGTCTTAGATTTTCTTTTAAACTAAATTCGGAGGCTATTCTCGACTGCCTTTTGAACAGATATTATGAACCGATGGTACCCTTGTAATTTAACAGTTTTACATTAGAAGGACATTTGATGTTTGTTTACGACAAACTCTGCCATTTATTTAATTTATTGTCCCACTGTTTGCTTTCTAGTGTTAATTTTTGTTTACCGAGAAAAGGCGATTTCAAAAAGTAAAAATTTTCCGGCTGAAAGATGTTAGGACTAAGTTTTTGTTGGGACAAAAATATTTTCAGACATTTCTTTTTTCCACCAAACATTTTTGTAATTAAAGTATGTCACCCTTTTTTGGTGTCAGAGAAAATTTCCGGTTTCTCTCTTTACAGCGACAAATTTCGAACCAAAAAGTGACTCCTTTCCTTCAACAACAGTGAATACAAAATTACGACAACACAACTGAACGAGGTAAGTAAAATAACTAAATTTAATGATAAAGACATTGACATCGCGTCAAATACGACAAACTCGATCGTTTGTTTAGTTTATCACACCGCTGTTTACTTTCCAGTGTGATTTCATTTTTTACCGTGAAAAGGTGAAAGAACGAGAATTGTTTTGTTTCCTTTATAAACTGCATGAATGCAACTTTAATTTGTTACGTAATAAAAATGAAAACCCGTTAGTTCATGACTTAAGCCAGGCCATAAATTTTGGGCATTGCGATGAACTTATCAGCAAGAAACGAGACGCTAAAGAAGACGAGTTATTTCCAGTAGTTTATTAATATTTGCTTTATTAGGATACCAAAGTAACCTTAACTGAAGTGATTTACAGAAGGTGTCTTAAAGTCTGAACTACAGTATTTATTCGATTAACCGCCGACCATTTTTACCGTGAAAAGGTAAAAGAAGGTTTCTTCTATAAACTGCATGAAAAAACTTTAATTTATTATGTCATAAAACAGTGAAAACCCAATAGTTCACTATGCAGCAAGAAAGGAGACGCTAAAGCCCCGTCTACACGAGCAATTTTTATGTGGCAATTTTTATTTGCGCCTGGGTAGATGATTAGAAATGACCAATTTTTTATGTGACAACTGCATTTGCTGAAAAGCTGGCGTGTTAGTTTTTATGTGGCAAATAAAAATTGCCACATAAAAAAATTGTCTGTGTAGACGAGATGCCACATAAAATGTGACAATTTTTTTAACGTCAGCTGTAGAACCCAGTTCCTACAGTCCCTAACATTTGCGCATTCAGCATGGCGCCATCTTGTTTTTGCCTTTCCATGGACATCTCCGCTGTGCGAAATTATTACTGTACTGACGCAAATTAACAACAAATATTTGTTGAGCCATCTACACAGGCAAATAAAAATTGCCACATACAGTTGCCACATAAAAATTGCTCGTGTAGACGGGGCTTAAAGAAGACGAGTTATTTCCAGTAGTTTATTAATATTTGCTTATTTTTTGTCGTTGAGACCACAAGAATTTTCAGCGGTTGTTAAGCGATAAATATTTATAAAAGTGATCAGCTCGATGTTGGTTTCATTTGGTTAAGTTAGCATTTCAAGCTATTCACAAACTTTTCCTCTGACCGGCACTAAATATACAACCATCCTGAGTGCCTCCGTTTAAAGATAAGGAAAGCTTTTTTTGTTATTATTTTGATGCATTGTCTAATTGTGTAGTAGTGCAGCTGAGACAGCCTTTCGGTTTCTTGCCAAACGACATTTGACGCACGAGAGCTGTCACGTAACTCTTGAATAAACATTCTAGTACCTACTGAATGAAATATCAATACTTATTCGAGCATAAGTTGTTTGTCGACAGCTTTAAAATAAATAATGATAACCTTTTATTAGAATACCAAAGTCACCATAACTAAAGTGATTTACAGAAGGTGTCTTATTTAAGGTTACTTCCATGTTTCGCAAGTGCCTTCAGGGAAATCTAGCGTACGCGCGCTGCTTTCGATAAAACCACGGACAACTATATATCACTGTAAAGCTGATAAATTGAAGTTTGCGAAAATATCAATGTTTTTCTATTTTGTTGGATACATAAGCCCTCAGTGGCCTGCAAACTCAATACTAGCGACGTGTACTTAACTGAATTACCCACTCTCACGTAAAGGCGCAAAACCAAACAGACTGCACAATATCAGGCTAACAAAGTGTGTCAGGCTTTTTCTTTATTCCTATTGGTTTGTGAGAAAACCCATCCTAAAGATGGACAATGGAAAATTTTTGTAGTCCCGTCAGATGTTAACACGTCACGGGAAAAATATTTTGAATTTCGTAAAAGCCTGACACACTTTGATGCATTAATATCTGATGACCATTTTGGCCAAATTTCGTTGAAATCTGGCAAATCTACATACCCTATTAATTCATTTGAAGATGGGGAATTCGCGCAAAAACAAAAGCCGTGTTTTCGGCCACGAAACATTTTCCGAGTTTTCGCACCTCGTTAAAATACTTGTCAACGCGCTCACGCCGCCGGCCAATCAAACACAAAGAAGCATTCCCTGGGGAGTTCTGTAAGCATTGAGTGTTACTGTAATATTATAAAGCGATTTCGTTATGGGAAAAGTTAAGTCTGGCGCGAGAAAGCCACCGGCTAAACCAAAACAAAGAAGAAAACGGCAGATAGACGCAGAACATGAAACTGGCCGCCCCAGCAGAGTTGACACGAGACACGCACTTCTCACCGCTATCAGTACACGAGGCTGCGTGCTGAGGTTCGCTGCTTATTTTCAGCCGGTCAACAACGGCGAAAGTGGCTGGATTGTCGCCGGCATCTTCGATTTCGGACTCCGAACTGATGTTCGACTCTCCACTATCCAATTTCTCGTCCTTGAATTTCTCTACTGCCGAGGCAGTTATAGAAAATCTGACTGGTTGTACCAAGAACCCTTGTCGCTCTCCGACAGCTGAAGTTTTTTGGTTTCGTCAAATGATTTTTCGACCTTCTTTGGGCCGGGTTTTTTCTTAACTGTCACCCAAGGTGACTTTTCTAGTTTCGCTTTCTTCATAACAACCTTTTACGCAATGCTTGAATCCGAAAAGGAACGCTGTTTCACAGGAAAATTTTACATACAACTCCGCGACAAGCGATGAACACGATGTAGACAAAAATATGCAAATTTGTCGGTAATTCAAGATCGCGGGTAAATTTTGCCGCGTAATATCTCAACACAGTCCCGCATAAATTGGATTATGACACCTTCGCTCGCTCACCGCTTTTCCTACAAAACTTTGTTTTTCAGATAGCTCGCGTTCTTTTTAAAATTTCTAACGGCTGTTTTCACGAAACTTTGCATCCCTTTCTTGTTTTAACAATTATCTAAAAAAAATTATTTGAGAAAAATTCGACCTTTCTTCCCCATAAGCAGCCTTAAATTACAGAAAAATCGAGAAAAAAAACTAATTAAAGCCAAAAGCCTGAACTACCGTATTTATTCGATTAACCGCCCACCTTCGAATAAGCGCCTTTCTCGTATATGCACCCACCTTGAAAGCCCAAAAAGTTAATAAACGCCCACCCTTGTTTTGTTATTCTCTAAAAATTGTCTTCGCTTGCTGAAAATGTTGAGAAAATAATAAGCGCCCACCCTGCTATAAGCGTCTGCCCCCATGGGCCCAAAATTAAATAAGCGCCCAGAGCGGTTAATTGAATACATGCGGTACTGTTATAAAATTAAACTTTACCGTGTATTTTTCTTGACAAGTCCTTTCTTAAACACGTGTAGTCAAAGTGAGAGCCTCACGTAAAGGTTATCTGTTATCTGAGGACAAATTGATAGTTGTCCAGCGTCCCCACCTTATTGCATCATGGGGTTTCTGTACATTGCTCTTCCTCTTAGTATCATAACAATTTCTATTTAAGATGCGCGGCAAAGAATGGGCACACGGATTGTTGAGGTAGATGTACAGGTACATGTGTTAGTGGATCAGTTCAATGGAGAAAGAAGACGCCTTTCTCTATACCTGAGCATGACTGCCATCAGTACTAAAACATGAAGAGACTTCTTCGTAATGCTTTGATACAGCTCTTTAAACGTTTTTAAATAAAGGTTCAGTGTGAGCATCAAAAGGTTTTTCACCAGTGTGTCTCTAGCTATCGAAACTCATTACCAGAATATGGCTGTGATGGCTGTCTGGCGAAGACGATGGAAGAGGCACATTTCCGTGGCAATTGTAAATGTGGTGCCAATAGCTATATGGACCAGTGTTCACTTGTTAATTATAGTACATGCGCGCTTTCATGAATCGTAAAAAATCTTACAAAAGGCCCTTTTTTTGACAAAAGCGAGGTATAGCAGCAATACACAAGAAACGCTGAAGGAAAAACGTAAATTGTTCAGATTTCTTCTATTTCTTTATCGCTATTCCATACATCTTTATTCCACAAGAGTCCCAATTTAGCAGAGAGACTCGATTAGTTGTTTTATTGATTACTACTTTGTATGCAGCAAGCTGGATCTCTCTTTGTTAACAGGCCCCAGGCCAGGTATAAAAGAGTTCGTGCGCGGTGTCCTGGTCTGTAGAAGTGTGTTGCTATCATCGATCGGAAAAAATCCACTAAGGTACACTGGGTAATCTAATGTGCATATAATTTTTGAAATACTATTTAAATTGATCCGTTCTGATCGATATTAAATTTAAGCAAACTATAACCAGTTTACACAACAGAGAAGAATAGTTTGAAGTCCTTGTGGATAAGATGTTTAGAATAATGATACAGACTTATTATATGGAATAGTTTAAAATAATATGTTAAACAAGGCAGTGAGTCAAATTTACATCCGGAAACAGGTCTGAAAGCAAAGATGCGGCATCTTGAACGGCCATCGATGAGTACAAAACAAAATTAAATTGTTTTGGTTGTGCTTTATTTAGAAAGATACTCGAGTATTCTGAATAACTGAATAACATAAAAAAAAAAGATTATATTATTATTGTCAAAATAATAAATGAGCTAAAATTAGTAGACACTCCCGATGGTTTATTAGTAGCACGCATGAATTATTGGAAGTACGCAAATTTAATGACATTCTCTCGACTATCGAAACAATGGAGTTTTCTGTCGAGAAAAAATTGGCCAATAATTGCCCCTCAAAAAAAGGTAAAAAAAAAAGAAATAATAATGATAAAAAAAAAATACTAGCCCTATGATGCTAGGTTTAAAACGTCAACTTTCTAATGAGCCGAGACAGAAACATTCTATTGTCTTTATTGTTCAGATTAATCTTCTTCCGAACAAAAGTCAATGAAAGTGACAATTTTTAGTTTATAAATTTGACCCTTAATGCAAGCAATCTGTTTGCTAATGAATTAGAAAAATTAAGGCAGCTTTTTTTTCCCGGAGAAGTACTGCCAATCTGGGATCTTTCCCTGGATGGACTTCTGTGGCCTGCTCAAGTCCCTCTGCGAGTGAACACTATCACGTCTGCTGTCAATTTTTAAAAACCAATCAGATATCGGGAAAAATTTTCCTGTGAACTATAATCCATATAGACAGCAATAGAGCGACGTTTGTAAGTATCAAGTGGAGAAAAGTGTTTGCTGATCTCCATGGTAGTGAGTACTCCCAGATTCCTTTTCGCTTTAAACGTGGTTGAGTTGTTGAATTTTTTTGTAACGAGGACTAATAAGTAAAGTCTATGGCGGATTAGAAACAAGAACACTGGGTTTAATTATGCGTTGCTTCCTGTTTAAAAATTAACCAAAAGTCTTTTTATTCCTTAAATTACATTTTGCAAATCGACTTCACTTGATCTGACGGTTTCAGTTTCTAGTTCAGTTTAATGCCCATCATCGCCAACATTTCAGTTTGTGATATTACTCTTACTACAACTTTGAATATAAACTGGCTTCGAGAATTTAGATATTTTACTTTAATTGAGTTTCCAAAAAATAAGCCTGATCTGAAATTCGCACAGATAAATAGATCGTGATAACATCGTTACGATATCTTTCAATTAAATTCTCAGCCTCGGATATTGCATTTCTAGCGTTCTGATTGATTCACTAAATCTCGGTTATCAGCTCATATACCGTAGTTTGACCTTATATGGAAAACGAATGCCCCAGGTGTCGCTAAGCTAAATTTTTTTTTTTCCGCGGGAAGCGAAAGTTTCTTCGGAAATATGTAGAAAAAAAAGAAAGAAATACCAAACAATGCCATCTCAATATAACAACAATAAAAGCCACAAAATTCGGTATGACACTATTTAATGGTACGTATCTCTGAAGTCTCCTTTAAAATCTTCAAAATTGCAAGATTTTACGATTTTTAGATCACATAACAACAAAAATAACAACCGGTTATCTTTAAAAATTTCAGGATGGCTTGCAAATCCTGCCGGTAAGAGGTTAAAGCCAGTCGAAGAAATTTCTTAGGAAGAGCTTTATGCCTGCCTTTATGTTTTTACGCATTTGCGAGGACTTCAGGAAAAGTTCATCTATGAAATCCGTACGAGCGGCGGCCATAATATTCGTTTCCGTCGCTCGGCACCACTCAGCAATAAAACAAATGTGCACAGCTCATACGCTTCTCAAATAAGCTTGAAGTTTAAAAACTTGCTCTGAATGCTTGTCTCAGTGAGGTTGTACCTCGTACACTTGGACTTGCCTGAAGTGTTTTAAGTCGTCCGCGAGGAATTCAGTTCAGCATAAAAAAGCCGTCCTTGCCCTGGATCTCTTCCTTCGCTCGGCACCACACAGCAGAACATTTGCTCAAATGTACACAACTATTACGTTTCTCGATGAGCTGGAACTTCAAAAGCACTTGAATGCTAGTCTCAGAAAGGTTATAATTCGTACATTTAAACGTTTCTTGAATTTTAGATGTCTGACTTGGTCCGATTTTCTTCGCTTTCGATTTTTCATTCAACTCCGTTTGCCAAGAGCTGCGCGTGTCATGTGATCATTACGTTTCGCGCGCTTTGGTCGGAGGTTGCCTCAACATCCGGTCGTTTTAATTTGAAGGAAATTTTTTTCTTAAAATATTAAAATTCAGTAAACTTCAACAGCAATATCCAAACGCGGAGAATTTAATAAAACAATTATTCCATTCGCGCTTGTTGGATATGAGATTAGTTATAGCCAACTCGGCGCTTCGCGCCTCGTTGGCTATTTACCATCTCATATCCAACGCGCGCTCATGGAATAATTGTTCATTATTAGAGTAATTTAGACTTAGAAAATTCTAGCTTGTTTCCAAATAAGTAAACCACAAGAAAAATTGTCAACGTCTTGTCAGGTGTTTTGAGACCCAAAGCATGCACATGCGCATAGCTAATTGCAAGAAACAGTAACCAAAAGCAGAAGATCATCCCAGAAGACAATGAAAACTCGCCATTTTTAAAACAAATAGAAAAGGTAGACCTCTTTTTCCTTGAAAACGCAGTCAAAATGTTCTACTTTTTGGCTCCCCTCTCTCCCCAAAATTGATACAACATTATCGCAATTTGATTGGCTTGTTGAATACATTACAGGTGTATTGTGCTGTTCTTAAATTTTCTTGCTAAGGTTCGAGATGAACGATTAAGTAATTATCGTGGAATCGATAGTTTAACTTTCTGAAATATACAAAGATTGTGGTGTTAATATTAACTGTTGAACTGAATCGGGACTAAAAAAAGATATAGGATTTTAGTCGCAGCCTGTTAAGTTTTACACGCCTCTCGACAGAGTACTAAATTCACAGCAGACTTTCTGTAAAAAAATATACTTTTCGACATGCAGTTTTGGCTTCTAGGATATTAATTTTCGTCCGTTAACACAAACATTTCATTTTTCTGCAATCATTTACTTTCATTCTCGGAAACGACAAACTTTGCATGTTACAAACATTGTAGGATCGATTACCAGCCGCTGTTTGAGAAATGAGCCCGTGCTCACCCCCTCGGGAAGGAAAAGTGGACCAGATAGAGTGGCGGAAATCGAGCCTACACTCTGATGCTTCCATGCTTGTTTTTCTCAACTCTTAAGCACCTGCTTACACTACATTAACAGCTTTAGCCACATAGCATGGACAAAAACTGTATTCACACACCTTAAACCAAGACCTTTCACCCATTAAAATAATTCTTTACATTTGGAACAATAAATATGGCGTCTTCCCATAAACTTTTAACTGATTTTGTTCGATTTTCTTGTTTTCCTTCTTACACTCAGTAGTGTACATGCCCTTTTGATTTTTCTGCATAAAAAAAGTATAATTATGGCATCCATACATTAAATTTTCAAATACTGTATAAGACCTCTTGATTTATAACCATTCTGTGGTAGAAAAATCACAAAATGTATTTAAATAATTAGAGAATCAAAAGAAACGAATAATTGAAAGGAACGTCTTTCTCCACCTATTTGTGAAATGTCTACATACAAATCAGTTGCAGGATCATCAAATTTTGAATGTGAATGATGAACCGCACAAACAGCCTTAATTTCAGCATTGGGGTTAAGAGATATTCTGAATATAATGCTGAAGGAATCAGTTCTTGATGATAATGAACTGCGGATATATCCTTTCAAGTATTCCAGTGATATAGACTACGAGTAGTCCCCCATTTTTCCTCAGGTATAGTAGGGCGAGCGAAACGCGAGCGCGCGTGAAAATCACCCCACGCGAGAAAAGGCGACACGCGGCGGGGAGAGAGAAAAATGAGGGACTACAGACAAAGCCCAAGCTTTTGACCCTTCACGGCCGACTGATTTTGGAGTGTGAATTAAGTGCATCCAATGGGATTCCTTCTCTCATTGAGCTGTCATCGGGAAACTGCAGGGGATGTTTATTCCAAGTGAAAGAAAACCCAGACACAAATTCTTCGCGGCTGTTTCTTTTCGTAGTTCCACAGGCTAGTTTGCGGTTGAAAATCTATTTCTGACGCGACGTAATGTACAACGGGCGTGCAGCGCTGTCGTGTTCGATGAATTTATTTCCCACGAAAAATTACTTTACCGCGGCCACAAAACGTGTAATTTCTTCAATTCAATCTTTCACAAAAAGATTTCTAAGAGAAAGGGAAAACATTCTGGAGAGATAGTTCTGTATCCAGCGAATATTGATGAACATTGCAATTGAAATTTGATCGTGCGCGCATATTTTTTCCGATGTATGCAAATTTTTTTCAGACGACGCCAGACAGTCTGACGTCATTCATACTTGGTTTGACAGATGTTGACAGATTGCCATGGAAGAGCCAATCAGAGTTTTGCGTTGTGAGAGCAACGCATTAGTTCAAAAGCTTGGGCTTTGTCTGTAGTCCCTCATTTTTCTCTCTCCCCGCCGCGTGTCGCCTTTTCTCGCGTGGGGTGATTTTCACGCGCGCTCGCGTTTTGCTCGCCCTACTATACCTGAGGAAAGATGGGGGACTACTCGTAGTCTACCAGTGATACTTCATCAACTACAACCTCGAGTTCGCTCCATTTCTCTCAATTATTCTGAAAATCAGCGACACAAAGCAGTTGATGATATTATCATTAAAAAAATAAAAATAAATAAACCCCACCTCCTCCAAAAAGGATTTGTTTATCCTTCAGTTGTTACAGATCATCTGTAGTACTTATGGTACATCTCCCCTTCTCAGATAAAGGTTCTAATCATTTGCAAACAAATTACAATCAAAATTAGAATTAATTGTAACTAGACAGGTGCGTGTAATTTTTTCATGGAAATAGTAATTATGAGACTATGGTCATTGGACTGAAATTCTTTTTTCAGTAGAGTGACCATAGTCTCCTAACTATTTTAGACAGCATGGGGTGCCACGTGGTAAGACCTTAATATAATAATATACTTTGTGAGACAATGAGACAGTAACTACTTTTTGTAAGCTCAGTTTCATGCACAAAAAAAATTGAGACTCTGAGTGCCTTGGAAAGGCAAGACAACTGATAAGCTCCTCCAAGCTTTTTGGCCGGCCCTTTTAAATTGGAGCAAACGAGGCACATATTACAATGATGAGAGGTGAATCTAGTCTGTAATGACAAACACTTTTTGTACAGATCACTTGCTGAAGTATCCAATACCTGTACACTGATAATATCTGGCCAAATATTTTTCTGATCAAATGTGGGGCCTCTGGTTGCAACAAGAGTAACATAAATAAACTTTTGACTGGTCTATATAATTTTCTGTACATTTCTCATCAACTTTCGTACCGTTACTTTCCATTAAACCAGCAAAGATAGTGATATTAATATTACTTGCTATACCAATACTTTAGTCTAAATGGCTAGGAGCACGCTGATAGAAGTGTTTGGTCACATTGCGTTCAGTTTTACACGAGGAGTGACTGAGAATTGCAACCTGGAAGAACCCGAATTCACCGCAGTCGTTAGGTTACAATCCTCTGGAAAATACAGGGCGAAAATGGTATTTTCCTCCTGTTGACCAGCTTATTTGTCAAGAATACATTGACGAAGAGGCCACAAGCCTGAACTATATAGCATCCGGCAGTCTTCAAGTAAGGGTTAACGACGCATGATCACCTGAAGAAAATGATAAAGCACGTACGGCATACTGTATTTCGAGGACTGGACTGTAGTGGACTGGATTTGTAAAACGAGGACTTGTAAAACGTGGACTTATAAAACGCGGATTTGTAAACAATTACAAGAAAAGAAACAAAACAAAAGCAATTTTATTTGTTTGATGATTTATTCTAAATCATGGCAAATTCTTTCGACTTTATACTCATAGATTTTATTTTCACTATCCTCCATGTCGCGCCTTGCATCTGGCCTGATTCACACTTCTGAGGTCAAAAAAGACGATCGGCAATTTTAACCTTCTTTGCAGACTCAATTTGTACTGCCAGAAAATTTTCCGTCTGCAACGCAGGCTAGCTTACTTGGGACACGGTTCTTTTCCCTACGTTAGTTTTTGTGTACCAAAAGACGTACATTGCTTTACACGTATTAGTTAACGGCGTCATAACTAGGGTCAGATACATTAATTATGCTCGAAAATTCGAGTATTATGCTTTTGAGCGTCGCCCAAAAAACCTAGTATTATGCCCTAAATTATGCTCGAAAAATATAGCATATGCTCACCTGATTTTTATTGTATTCAACATGTTTTAATAACAACTGTATAATAAAATGATATCTTGATCTCTCCAAGTGAGAAGCACAAATACTAGAAAGCTCATGCCTTACAACTTGTTAGCAAAAGAAATATCTTATTTACATATCTTTTCTACACCTTTTTCAGTTCAAGTTCAATGAACCTAGCCATCGCGAATGTTTCTATCTCTTATTGAACTGAAGCATAAGCGAGCATTCTATGTAGTCTTGCAGGGCGAGGTCCTGCAAGTGACCAAATGCCGTCGTAAGAATAGAAAATACTCTCTCGGACGGTAGGCCTACTCTGGGAACTTAAGTCACCTTAAGTCGCTTAAAGTCGCCTAAAGTCGCTTTAAGTCGCCTTAAGTCGCCTTAAATACCTCCGGCAGGGGGAAGGGGAATTTCATATTAAATTGATGGGGGTTATTGCCATACCTTTTAGGGGTTAATATTTGTGGTTTGAAACCCCTTGGTGTCAAAAGCTAAAATTACTTCCATCAGATACATTGTTGTAGCTTTTAGGGTAATGAGCAAAAAAATATGACAGGCAATCAACTGATTTGGTACATTGTTCAGATCATGCCCACAAAACAGAATTCTGATACCTTTTAGGGCTTCTTTTCAAACTTTTCGAGTTTATCCCTTTCACTTTTATATGCGAGAGCCCCCCCCCCCCCCCTCCCCCCCAGCCCCTGCCGATCTTTTAAAAATCGCTTAGGTTAGAAAAAGCTCAAATTTCCCCCATAGGATAAACTTCCCCATTTCAATAAAAACAAATATGAATTTTGTTGTCCATAATAGTGTGTTCATTGGGTTACTGATCTCTGTCAGTGACTCAACTGATGGTCATAATATTATATATAATTCCATCAACCATCCCCCCATACAGATGTGAGAACTTAAAAGCTGGGGTCTGAGGACCCTTTCTAAAAGTAAAAGACCTGGTTGTTACACATTTTAACAGAAACCCTAAATTAATGGTACAAGAATATTCTTTCACTGGCATGGCTCCAATACTCTTGCACTCCAAGAAGCCTTCTTGGCAGTTTGCCATATCTTCCCACCTACGAATAAGCACCCACTTCGAATAAGCGTCAACCCTGAAAGCCCAAAAAGTGAATGAGAGCCTGCCCTCAAATAAGAGCCCACCCCGCCCCCTCCCAACAAAATACATTTCTGTACTAGCCCAGCATAAAGTAAGATCAGTGTCAGTTGTGTTTCAAAATTGGTTTTAGATACGATACTCAAAGAACTTTTATATTGTTTATGTTAGATTTTGCACTTTTTGTGTCTTGTTCAAGCGAAATAAACTTGTCAGCCCCCATTATCCCTTGTCTTGTTATTCTCTAAAAATGCCCTGGCTTGCTGAAAATGTTGGGAGACCCTCATGGTCCCTAAATTAAGTCCCCAGGGTGGTTAATCAAATAAATACGGTATTAACACATGTGTTTTAAAGCAGGTATGAATTGAACAATGGATTCAAACTGCACTGAGGCTTAAGTTATGTGCAATTACTGAGGCATGGAAAGGAAAACATGAACCGAATTGTGGAAACCTTTTCCTGCATGAACTTTTTATTGGAATATTTCGGATAACACAAATCAATAAAATGAGCTTTTCTTTTCTGATAAAAAGATAATAATTTTTTCTAACTAGGTCCTAAATAAAAATCAAGAGTCAATATCTCTTATCAAGAATTGATAAACTTTATAAGCTTTATAAAGTGCACACCGTGTGAAGGTTAAAATTATCCACTATAAGTCACTTACCGATTGGAAAACTTATCAGGTGCCATCGAACAGTACATAAATGCAAGAAAGGATAACTTCTGAATATTGACGTGCCAAATCCATTCGCGATGAGTTTCTATTTCACAACAACCATTTGACTTAGAATTTGTAAACCAACGAAGAAGCTGAAATGTGCCAGGCGGCCACACTAGCTAAAGCTCGTTCTGATTTCATACATACATTGAATTCAGTTTCTTGCCGCAAATCTTCATTGCCAAAATGTTTCCTGTAATTGACCATTTAGAGGAAATGCAATGCTACGGACATCTTTTTCACTGCGACTGGAAATAATTCCAAAACCTCTTAAAATAAATCCAGGAATTCACAAGTTGCATGCGTTTGAAAGAAGTGTGGGCACTGGGAACAAATAGAGATGAAGAAATGCACGCTGGAACGATCGTCTTCAAAATGGCGGCACCAATGCATGCTTTCAAGGTTTGTGTACATTTTTGTGAATTTGTTATGCGTATTCTTGTTCTGTTATATTGTCAGCAGTTGAACGGTATATATTTTCTTTTAAACAGGTAAAACGCTACAGAAGGAGGCGTATCAACATTTTTATAGCTGGATTTCTGGTATTGGTATGAATTTGGCAACGACGGCCATCAAGCAACATTAGTGGAATTTGGCATGGAGGAATTCAGCTATTGACATAAGTGTTATATTAATAGTGAATGTAACAAAATGCTGCAGTTGATCAAATTATTTGATATAAGCGTGCTAAGCTTAATGTGTATTAAATATATCATTGTGATTAATTGAGTGATTTTTGATACTCTTTACATATTTATTACCGATCAATATTCTTCCTTAATAGATGAATTATGTATAAAAAAATTCCAGATGTGATCACTTGTGGGCATAATGTGCATCATGTCAAATTTTTCGGGGATGATCACCCATGGAGTTTCCTGATACATAATGCTTGCATCATAACAATCCAGGCAATATTATATTTCCTTTCTTGGACACATTTTGTTCAAGTCTATGCGTGTTAGTTAAGGTCATATTGAAGGCCTTTCTGGGCCTGAACTGGGGTGTCTGTACTAAGGACTTGAAAAAAAAAATTCTCCTTAAGTCGCCCAAAATCGCCTTAAGTCGCCTAACATCGCCTTAAGTCGCCTTAAATCGCCTTAAGTCGCTTAAAATCGCTTCAATTTTACAGTGTGTTTTGCTTAAGTCGCCTTAAATCGCCCTAAGTCGCCCAAAGTTACGGCGACTTAAGGTCCCAGAGTAGGCCTGACGATGCAGATGAAGGCTGCATTAATTGGATAAAAAAACTCATTACAGGCAAAAAATCGGATGTTATCACAGATTATATCTTAACCAGAACTGCATGGTAACACTGGTAATTGATATTGTCTATGACAGTTTATTGAAATTCTCAAGAATCACGATAGGTTCTTCGTATCCTTTCTTTTCTCTCCTCCCTTGAATTCGTTGACCTTTGACCGAAATAATTATGCATGATTTAATTTTGAGCGCGAAAGTTTCGAAAAGTTTGTACTGCGCGTGGTAAAGATGGCGGCTTTCAAGCTTCCGTATCTCTCTAAAAAGCGAAGACGCCCTTTAGAGCTTCCAGAATTTTCATGGAATTCCATAATGATCAAAGAAGAGCTGGGAAGCGGTAGGTTTGGGTCCGTTTATTTGGCCGATTTTAATGTTTCTAGCGAGCAACGCAGTGTTGTTATCAACACATTGAAAGGTGAATGGGCAGAATCAAAGCGACGCTTTCAGAAGGAAGCTGGAATTCTAAACAGTGTTAAAGGCCACAGAAATATTGCTCGCTGTTTGAGATTTTGCCAAGAGCCTCAGGCGATAATGATGGAATATTCGTGCTTCGACTTCGGTCCTTTTGGTGTGGAAAAAAAGGTGTCTTCGCTAGAAGACTTTGTTCATTTTGTTGATGACGAATATGACTTCTGCGACTTTTCATCATTTGCCGATGTGTTGGTAGTATGTGAAAGGGACGTAGTAACAGGGCTAGAGATTTTACACAGAAGTGGAATTGCCCACTGTGACGAAAGAAGTCTTAACTAAGTTGCGTTTACAGTATGATGATTGCAGGCTATAGATTCTCCGAATTTCCGGGTCGCTGGGATTAATTAAACATGCGACAAAAGACATTTGTATAAAAAAAACTTGTACATTATCTGATAAAAAATAAAACGATTTAGACAAACATTTCAACAAGAAAATTAACGATAGTAAAACAGCATGACGTTTCGACGACTTCATATCGTCATTGTCAAATGAGTAAAATGGAAATAACGGAAAGGAATATTTATAGGTATTAAAAGTGAGAAAATAAATTAGCATGAAAGCATTCAGGTAAAGAGTTTCGCACGAATGGAATCCGCTTGCGCGTTCAGTTTCGGTCTTTTGTTCTTGATCCACAGCATTTCGTAGACCAAACATTCAAATTTGTCACGGCATTTCTTTATGACTTTAAAGTTCTTAATTAAGTTGTTAGGTGTTAAACCATGCGCGTCCCTGAGATGTTTTCCGATCACAGAATGTTTATGCTCCCCAACGCGTTGATGGAGGTGGCGGCAAGTGTACCCAATATAATTTGTATCACACAAATCACATGTGAATTCGTATACTACACTTTGCTGATTGATCAGGGGAGGCTTTTCTTCTGTGACTCTCAGATGATCAGCGATATTTTTTCTCGTAAACACCGGCTGTAGTTCTTGATTAATTTTAGTTCCGGGGTCGCCAAGTTGCCTGCGAACCACGTCCGCCGATTTCTGATCTTTAAATGGCAACGTAATCCGAACAGGGCGGTCAGAAGGTGTTTAAACTGGGTCTATAGGATGCTGGAAGCGATTGATAGCTGAGTCGATGAGTTTTTCGGGATATTTTAATTTCAAAAATATCCCTTTTAAGGTCTTGCATTCTTGCAAAAAGAAGTCTTCTGTAGACGATAAGCGTTTTGCGCGGTCTAGCATTGTTCTTAAAAGTGACCGTTTGTACCGGCTGTCAACATGGCTTTGGTAATGTAGGAGGAGCCCTTTATTTGTTTGCTTTCTATAAACGCAGGTTTCAAGGCTGCCGTCGGTTTTGATGATTTCCATGCCAATGAATGGTAATCGATCGTTGGTTGCTACTTCCATCGTAAATTGAATGGAGGGATGGGCATGGGTGGCATCGGAGAGGTCGCGAACCAGAGCCAGCATGTCGTCCACGTATCTCTGGTAGAAGCTCTCACTCGCTAGTTTCTCTTCAACTGAACACGTAAACGCGTTTGCCATAAGTGGACCTAATGGTGATCCCATCGCGACCCCATCGACCTGTTCGTACAAATTTCCATTGAACTGAAATAGTTGGTTTTTTGTGGCAACACTTAGCAGCTCGATCAGGTCGTCTTTGCTGATTTTCATGTTCTAGGTCTTGTTGAACCAATTATCTTTGAAGGCTTTATCGGCTAGAACATGGATGGTTTCGTCCAGAGGAACATTTGTGAAGAGAGCGGTGACATCATAGGAGACAAGAAAAACATTTCCGTCGAGTTTGAGGTGTTTGATTTCTTCGGCAAAATTGAAAACATCAGAGATTGTATACTCGTTAGTCGACAAAGGTTTCAGCTTTTCATTTAGCCATTTCGCGAGCGCATAGTTTTACGTTCCAGTTGCTGAGAGGATCGGCCGCATCGCGAGTGTTGTTTTGTGCGTTTTGGGAAGGCCATATAAGTGGGCCAGGCGAGATCCCTTCTTACAGACAGAGTCTGCGCATCCCTCCGTTCAATTTACGATGGAAGTAGCAACCAACGATCGATTACCATTCATTGGCATGGAAATCATCAAAACCGACGGCAGCCTTGAAACCTGCGTTTACAGAAAGCAAACAAATAAAGGGCTCCTCCTACATTACCAAAGCCATGTTGACAGCCGGTACAAACGGTCACTTCTAAGAACAATGCTAGACCGCGCAAAACGCTTATCGTCTACATAAGACTTCCTTTTGCAAGAATGCAAGACCTTAAAAGGGATATTTTTGAAATTAAAATATCCCCAAAAACTCATCGACTCAGCTATCAATGTTCGGATTACGTTGCCATTTAAAGATCAGAAATCGGCGGACGTGGTTCGCAGGCAACTTGGCGACCTCGGAACTAAAATTAATCAAGAACTACAGCCGGTGTTTACGAGAAAAAAGATCGCTGATCATCTGAGAGTCACAGAAGAAACCCCTGATCAATCAGCAAAGTGTAGTATACGAATTCACATGTGATTTGTGTGATACAAATTATATTGGGTACACTTGCCGCCACCTCCATCAACGCGTTGAGGAGCATAAACATTCTGTGATCGGAAAACATCTCAGGGACGCGCATGGTTTAACACCTAACAACTTCATTAAGAACTTTAAAGTCATAAAAAAATGCCGTGACAAATTTGAATGTTTGGTCTACGAAATGCTGTGGATCAAGAACAAAAGACCGAAACTGAACACGCAAGGGGATTCCATTCGCGCGAAACTCTTTATTTGAATGCTTTCATACTAATTTATTTTCTCACTTCCAATACCTATAAATATTCCTTTCCGTTATTTCCATTTTACTCATTTGACAATAACGATATGAAGTCGTCGAAACGTCATGCTGTTTTACTATCGTTAATTTTCTTGTACATTATCTCCTTCGTATAACCGCTGCTTATTTCAGGTTATGGAACCAGACCTGGCTTAAAAAATATTGATGTGAAGAAATGTCTTCTCTCACGGCCGTAGTTTAGGAGTTGTTGTTCTTGATCATGAAGTTCGAAAATTTAAACTTATGACTTTACTAGCAAGTTATAGATCAGGTTGTTGTAAATAAGAATTTCAAACACGAACATGCAGTCGTGCTGTTTATGGCAAACACCCTAATTTTCAAATTTTGCTTTACAGCTATGCTTTTATTCCATATGGGATTTAATGATACCGGCTCTTGGTATCGTTCTCAGTAAGATCAATTTTTTGTCACTGTTTGAAAGACCGCTTTAGAGACGGTGCCTACTAATAGCGAAGTATTTTTGTGCGGTTTATGACTATGCGGGAAAAGCAGATCTTAGAAAGGGCTATGGGAATGCAAATAGAAAATTGGGGGTAACTGCGCATTTTTCGGAGATAATTAAGCAACAATATTCCTAAAATTAGCGCCAAAATGTAAAGCAATGTATGACAATTTTTCCTAAATTGAAGCTTAATTATCTCTGAAAATGCATGATTACCTCTTAATTTTCTTATGGGATACCAAAAGCACTTGCTAAGTTCTGCTTTCTCCGCATAGTTTTAAACTGCGCAAAAATACCCCCGTATTAGTGAGCACTACCCATAGGAAACCCGAGTATCTCGAGATATAGGATGCGCAGAACCTATGCGCAGTAACAATAGTAGGCACCGTCCTTAAATCAGAAAGGATGATAACGTGTAATGCAACATAAAATTAAAATGCAGCAACATTTCATTCAGTGTAGAAATGTTTTTATGAGAGATTATCGTTTCAATAGTTTGATTCGTTTTTCAAATTCAGTCCAGTCCTCTAAATACAGTATCCATTTAATTTTGCTGTCAAGCGATTCTAACGTATTGAGTCTGTAGATGAAATCCACTTTCCTGTGGTGCTGCTTGTTATCCTGTACAAGGTGGCTTTAGACCTTTTGAGTCTGTGGATGAAATCCTAAAGTGAGACCATTCAAATGAAATCTACATGTACTACTTCGCAGTACTTTCAACTGGTGCTGTTTATAATCATGGGTTGTACCAGGTGGTCTTTCTTTAGAGTCAGATGAAAAATAGAAATATTGTAAGAATTATATTTTTCAGTTTCTGGCCACATAAATCTCAGAATTTTCAGATTCAATTCAACAAAATTAATTTTATTGATTCTGAATTTAGCTACATTTATTTGCAGTAACCTGTTTTTATAGGACAAGATGACAGGGGCACCCAACGGATAGTTTCGATAAATTATCTGTTCGGAAGGCCCTTAATCCCCTACAATTTTCTGAGGGGAATTTTCACCTTAAACTTTCTTGACATGGAAAATTTAAGGCCTAGTGTTTTCGGATTGATAAAAATGTCGTTTCGGCACCGAAAAAAGGTCAGCTAAGATTTTCGGAAAGGAAATAAGACCTAAGGTTTTCGCGAAATGGACAAAAATGCCCTAGTAATTTCGAAAAGACTGAAGTTCCCCTAGAATGACCGAACAGATAAAAATATTATAGCGCAGCCTAAAATGAACCTACAGATAGCCTAAAATAGCGTTTCATGGGATCTGACTGAAAACTGTCGTTGGATGCCCCTGAGATGAATGCACATGTTTCTGTAAAGAATTATGATTCATTTTACAAGTCCGCGTTTTACAAACCCTCCTTTTACAAGTCCGCGTTTTACAAATCCTCGTTTTACAAGTCCGCGTCTAACAAATCCTCGTTTTACAAATCCTCCTTTTACAAGTCCGAGTTTTACAACATTACAAATCCTCCTTTTACAAGTCCGCGTCTAACAAATCCTCGTTTTACAAGTCCGCGTTTAACAAATCCTCGTTTTACAAATCCTCCTTTTACAAGTCCGAGTTTTACAACATTACAAATCTGCGTCTTACAAGTCCTCGTTTTACAAAGCCAGTCTTCTCTAGTCCAGTCGACCAAATACAATATCCCTGTCCACAGTGGTATGGAAAATTAGGAGAGATGTTGATAATTTGGTTGTAGTAATTTTTAATATTTAATTAAAAATTAATTCTAATCTATAAAAATCTAATGTTCAGTTGCCACTATGATAAAGTAATCAAAATAAAGTACATTGACAATAACAATTAATTACTCTTAATTACGAACCGACATAGTCTTCTTACATAACAGAATTTTCTAATGCATAATTAAGGAATACCTTTAACTGACAATCACTCTTTTGTTACCCGGCCTTAAACACGAATCAGTGTCAACAGAATACCATTTTCAAGGCTATACAGGACACGTAAATTTATAAGTTCGAGTATATGTACCCTATTCTTGATTTTTTAGATATAATACACGCTGATATTTCACTTTTTGCCTAAAGTGCAAGCAATGAGTAAAATTTCCGCGACTATGATTTGTTAAAACATCGGTTAAGTTATTCATTATTCCACATCAGGTAGGTTTTTTCTGCTACTCAGCTATACACTAATGAAACCAGGGATACGAGATCTTCTCCGGTCACATCGTAAAATAATGTAGTAGTGGAATTGTAATTGTAATTAATCTGTACAAAGTAAGTTTCTGCCTACGAGAATGGCGGAGAAAAAATAGACAGCTATCAACCCAGAATTCTCCGTCGTGGAGAGCGGTCTAACTCAGTGTGTATGCTCTGTTCGCTCTATTAGTTATCTCTTAGGTCAGCCTCTGTTTTTTTACTATTTAGTCTGAAGAACAGGCGTTATTTATTTATTTATTTATTTATTTATTTCTTGTTACATTTTTTAGGCTAGCGGAAGCAAACGAGCGGGTCACAAGCGAACTGCAGGTCACGCGCGACGGGAAGGGTGTGACTCGCGCTCCGCGCTTTCCTCCGCTCGCCTGAATGATGAAAAAAGAAAAAACGCATGTTCTGTAGTGTGACAGTACATTTTTCCTGCTTCTGCGGGAAATACGCGGAAACTGCAACGAAAGCTAGACAGGAACGCAACGGGGAAAATTTCACTCAATTGGGAGCACTCGCTTGCAGGGAGAAACTGTCACTTCTCAAGGTGGTACCAGGATCTAACCACGAACTGGACAGAACTTCAGCAACAGAAACGAGAATTTGGTCCAACAGAGCTTTATTCTGACTCAACTTGTAATTTGAAGGAACATTGTACAACAAGGGTTTGCTTGTACATGAATTATTTCTTTTACAAGGTGCTATTTCCGTGTTAATAGAATTAAATGAAAAACCATTAAGAGCGGAACAAGAGTCTTTGTAGATAGCGAACTAAATTAAAATTGTCGTTTAGTCTTCAAGATTGTGAGTCCAGCTTGGAAAACTAGTTCCAGCCAGGGGCACCCAACGACAGTTTTCTCTCAGACGCTTTGAAACGCTATTTGAGGCTATCTGGAGTGCCTATAAAACTCTGTAGGTTCATTGTAGGCAGCGCTATAATATTTTTATCTGTTCGGTCATTCTAGGGCTACCTGAGTCTTTTCGAAATTACTAAGGCATCTTTGTCCATTTCCCGAAAACCTTTGGTCTTATTTCCTTTCCGAAAATCTTAGCTGACCTTTTTTCGGTACCCGAAACGACATTTTTATCAATCCGAAAACACTAGGCCTTAAATTTCCCATATCACGAAAGTTCGAGGTGAAAATTCCCTTCAGAAATTAATAGGGGATGAAGGGCCTTCCGAACAGATAATTTACCGAAACGATCTGTTGGGTGCCCCTGTCCAGCGGCAAACGTCTTTCTGAATACACTAAATTACAACTAGAAAATTCAACGACAAACGAACAGCTGTGAGTTGAGCACATCTACACCTCTAACGAGAACCAATTCAACTAGGAAATAACAGGACAGCTGAATTTACTAGCTGTAAATTAATCGTATAGAAAGCTATCTACTTCTAAAGTAAACGAAACCAGCTCCATACAAAAGTAATTTTAAACTTAACGAACTAAAGAAGGTAATTGTCGGCTTAAGTTTAGTACAATACTTCAGAATCCTCAAGGGACAAACAAAAGAAATACTAATTTAGCTTCACAAGTTGTTTACATTTTGCTTCTGTTGTTTTTTTAAAGTTTCAGAGAACAAGAAAACAGCGAATATCTTAAAGCGATTTAACTTCTTGCAGCAAAAGTGAATAAATAATTTGGAAGAAGACCCAACTCCTTTCTTTTTATGATTAAATATAGTTCAATTACGGACCGTCAACTTGTGATGAATATTTTCGTATGCAAGCTATATATTTGTTTGTGCTACGATCAAAATTTTCTGCTGAACATTAAGCTCCTAATTCCGTGCAAAACTGCGAAATCCTCCGTAACAGTTGGCTAGTACCAGTTAATCTATACTGTGCCGTCGGTTAACTTAGTCAAAAGAAATGTGCAAAATAAAATAAAAACGAAATTATGGAAAGAAACTCCTGATCTGCGAAGAAAAGAAAAAAAAAAACAACAACAACAACAATAACAAAAAAAACTCTGATGTGGGAAGAAAACGGCTCCTCAGAGTTACCGCAGTTGTCTAAGTGAAAATGAAAAAAAAAAAGGAGATACTAAGGCGAGATCGGGAGAACTGGGAATTACAAACATTGGGAGTCATCATCATCTTAAACTTTAAATATTACAAGGGTCGGTCGGTTAACGGGAAGCACAGTATATTGTTGGTTTGTCCTAAGTGGTTGTTTCGTAGAATACTTCAATATCAGTGGGAGTGAAAAAGAAGCTTCCTGCATAAAATGTACAGGAATTACCAGATGAAGAATACCCTGGGGGGAGGGGGTAAGTGGAGCCACAAAAGGTGTAAGAATATCGGTTGCTCCCTGCGTTGTCTGGTATGTAGATGTCGGGTCCGGCACCAAACGTTGGGCCGTAACTAGAGCATGTGTATATAGCGTAACTGGTGTCCCCTGACTTGATCTGCAGCTTAACAGGAGCGTAGCCATTGATGTTATACAGCGAGAAGATAAATGATTTACTGGATGAAGCATAACTGCAAGAACCTAGGAAAGGAAAACAAGCACAGTTGGCTTACCATTATCGTGGAAATGTATTTTTATATGTATATTCAGGTTACTTTTTTAAAGAAACTGTAGTGTTGAGTTGGTGGGAAGTGAAAAACTGTATTTGGTTTTATCATCTAAGGTAATTCTACCACCGTAGAGAGATTCTACAGCTCTGGAATCTTTTTACAGTTCATAAATCACCTTATTAACTTAGTTGACACTTAGGAGAAAAATAGAGAAGGATTTTTTGTGTTTCTAGTATCTGTAAACGCTTATAAATGAAAATGAACGTGATGCCACCAACCTACAGCATTATAATTTTCACCCGTGCGTGTACAGAAATAACGGGACAGAGATCCAATTGGGAGCGTACTTTGCATGAGCTAACTTCTAAATCCGTAGAGTAACTTCGATATTGACGTCTGTTTCGATTCCCCAAAAGATACGATACTAATCCCGACCGGTTGCTGACGATAAGACGTCATTCATGATTCTGCGCTGAGGCCTATACAGAAAAAGGCATTTACACCTTTTAATTTTACTCTGGTGTGCGCGTATTTCACTTTCTGGTTCCAGTTGCTCAAAGTGGGATAACTTTATTCAGCAGATAAAATGAATAAGTCGGAAGATTATGATGAATAATTTTGATAAGAGCGTCAAAACAGTCTCTTTCGCTGCAGAAGAAACCGAGCGACTCGGAGTAACTCAAAGTATATTATGATTTCACCGCTCGCATGAAATCGTAAACACGCGCTTGAAACACGACTTGCAGGCCTGAGTCACGCTTTATTTTAAGATTGCATATGTGCTTCAAAGCAAAAACAAGTCTGAGTAAAAAATATATAATTATAAAACATTTAAATAAAGCCATGATTATGTTGCGTCATAAGTGTTCAATTTTCCAGCTTGTTGCTCAGACGCCCTTTCAGTAAGCGAACAAAGTAAGGTGAAAGCACTGCACCGTCGCGAAATATCGCGACTGCTTTGTTGATAGCCGGCAAAGCAGTGACGTTTTTCTCTTCCCAGTGAGCTCGTAGAAGCGAACGAAGGCTTCCAGAAAGAAAATGAAAACAACCCCTTCCTCCCCCCCCCCCCCCCACCCCCCCCCCCCAAAAAAAAAGCAAAAAACAAGAACAACAAACAAACAAACAAGAAAACAAGCAAAACTAAACAAATAATAGATATATAAATAAGGGTTAGTTTCTAAAGAAACTGTGGTGTTGGGTCGGTGGGGGAGTGGAAACGAGTATTTGGTTTTATCATCTAAGGTAATTCTGCCATCGTAGAGAGATTCTCGAGCTCTGGAATCTTTTTACAGTTCATAAATCAGAACACAGATCCCAGCTGTTGCTCAGACGCCCTTTCAGTAAGCGAAGAAAAATAAGGTGAAAGCACTGCACCGTCGCGAAATATCGCCACTGCTTTGTTGGTAGCTGGCATAGTAGTGACTTTTCCCTTCCAAGTGAGCTCGAAGAAACAAACTAAAGCTTCCAGAGAGAAAATGAAAACAACACCCTTCACCCCCTCCCCCCCCCCCAAAAAAAAAACACAAACAAACAAAACAAAACAAATAAAGAAAACAAAACACACACACAAAAACAGAAACAAAAACAAACAAACAAGGAAGTAAAAGAAAAGCAGTTTCCCCTTTCCCTTTCCCAATACCATTTTTTTTCCTTCTCTTGCTTCAGGTCTTTACAAGTTTTCTCAGCTCCCGCGCTCTCAGACGAAAACAACTGCTACTTATGCTACTTTGTTGGAAAACAATTGTCGTGGACTACAACGAATCCATGAATCTGATCGTTTAATAAAATCGTGGTACCTTAAACTGATACTTACTGGACCAAGAAACGTCAGTGTATCCACCAAATATGTAATTGCCGACTTGTATTATAGTAACAGTGCGACCCTTTCCATCACAGTTGCTGTGAAATGTAGATGCTGCCCAGCCATCTGTCGTAGCACGCCAACACTTCACAAACCAACTGCGGGATGAACTCTGGAGGACAGGCACCAAATAAGAATTCAGTTGGTCCCGGTACTTCCTATTGAGGCCACTAAGAAAATGCGATGTAACGATACCATCTAACAAAAGTAAAGATACAAAAATGTCAAGACCACCAATTTTATTGGTTTATACAATTATTACAAGTGTATAGACAGAATTGTCCAGAACGGGGTGGTATTCTCCTTTGTATGATAAATCTCTTCAGAATAAACTGTAGCCGGCAACCAAATAAACAAGCTAGTTCCTAACATTCACCATATCCGTAAAATAACGGGCCAAGTTCAGGCGTTAAGCCAGACATATAATTAACAATTATTCCATGAGCGCGCTTGGAATTATTATGAGATGATAGATAGCATCTCATGATCATATCCAACAAGCGCCAGCGGAATAATTGTTTTATTAAAAACATTCAAGAACTATTGCAATATATTGCTGATTTTGCTTTGAAAGAACAACCAGAAGACAATTAAATGGTCGACATTCTTCGGGCATGGTATAATGGCTTATATACCATGGCCGCTGTAGTGTATTGATTACTATAGTAACAAGGACATGTGTAACTGTTACTTTATGTGAAACTACTGCATGTTACAGCATGATGTGAAAGTACTGAGTTGAAGTAGAATAATTTGTTTTTATTGAAACACGAAGAACACTACTTTACAAAACAAGACGACTACTTACAATACCACCTACAATACGTTACTTATACTTATATTATTACTTATACTATATAATACTTCCTTAGACTGCAATTCTTACACTACTTTTTACATTTTTTTTTCGCTTACACACCTATGTACCTATTATAATTCAAAATGGGTTTCCATTTAGCCTCTAGCATCTTCCTATTATTAAACTTAGCAGCAATGTGACATTCAGTTACATATTTTCTTTTAACGAAGGGGAAAAAGGAAGACTATTATTCCTACGGCAATTCCATAAATGTAGCTTACCTAAAACGATTAAGTAATTAAACAGAGAACAATTAGTACCTGTGACACCAATTAAAATAGTATTTAACTCAAGTTTTCTTTGTTCTTTGGCTATAGCGATCCAATAAGATTCAAATTCTTCCCAAAATGCACGTGAGTAAACACAGTAAAAAAGAAGTGATCAATTGTTTCCGCACTAGTATTGTAAAACGTGCAAAGATCGCTTTGTATTAAACCTATCTTAGCTAAGCGGGAATTTGTGAATAAAATGTCATTTAGTATTTTAAATTGAAAGCATTGCACATATGTCTCGCAGATACAGGACCTTATTAATGAGAAGGCCTTTTTCGTTTCCACATCATCAATAGAAAATTTTGATTTCAACTTTGTGAAGCCTCTGGACTCTGTCGCCTTACTGGATATTAGCAAACCGTAGAAATCCTTAGACTTGCTAAGTGCTGGATCAAAAATTTTATCACCGATTTTAAATTGTAGTGATCTGACATGATCTTTATTAATTTCGTATAATTCATTATATCTAGAATTGATCTTGCGGCTTCCCTTATGTAGCGACCTGAAACGTACCCAGTTTGATTGCTATGAATGATTTCAGGTAAAACTTTGACAATACGGGTCGCTATAACTTTGGCGTCGATGTTAGTCAAGGAGATTGACCTCCAATTTTCTAAGTAAGTCCTATCCTTGTCCTGTTTCTCAATAAGAGTAATCACTGCCTGTCTCTGAGATGGGGACATTTCCTTCTTCATAAAAGCTTCTTTAAAGGAGTTAATAAAAGTATCACCAGGTAATGGCCAAAAGGTGTTATAAAATTCAATGGGTATCCCGTCGTTGCCTGGCGTTTCTGCAGTTGGAAAGGTTTTGAGAACGTTCTGCCATTCCCCCGCAATTATTTCTTCCTCACATATTATTCTTGACTCATGTGGGTAAATTTGGACTATCAAAAAAAATCGATGATTCTGCATTATCTAGATTAACATTTCTACTACGATATAAGTTCTTATAAAATTTGCGTTGTGAATCCATAATCATAAAGGGGTCAGTAGAAATTACACCGCTAATATGCAGCTTTCTTACGTGCTTTTTAGCATGGGTGCGTTTCTCGAGATTTAAAAAAAATTTTTGCTATTCTTTTTATCGTGTTCGTGCCATCGAGCACTTGCGCGTAGTATAAACTCTTCTACTTTGTCCTCGTACAGTGCTTCAAGATTCTGTTTAGATTTTTCTAGTGCCAGGCGCGTATTAAAAAAGAATGAAGTAGAATAATAATTACACTCCAATATAGATAATTGCTTAGTGAATAAAGGACATTACATAGAAAGCAATGGAAGAGTGTGTATCTCCTCACTTAAGTAGTAAATGACTACACAACACATTGGCGACGAGGATGAACTCGTAACTGTAGAACTAGCAGAAAGTCCAGGACCGCCAGACCCGGCAGACAATCCAGTACAGCCAGAACCGGTAGCCAATTTCAGTAGAAAATCCAGTAACCGACCAGCCAGAGCCGGCAGAACTTCCACACTGAATGGAACGGTCGTTGCCCGCACCCAAGGCGTTCAACATTGATACGTCATAGCCTCAGATCTGAAAAAGAAGGACGATGCGGTTCAGAGAGCTACGATGCTGCACTGCCTTGGCCCCGACGTACAACGTATTTTCGATACGCTCCCTGGAGAGCACAAGACCCTTGGAGAGGTGAAAACTGCCCTGAGTGGACACTGCACCAAAACGAAACGTAGTGGCAGAACGCTACAAGTTCAGATCGCGAGCTCAAAAGACAGACGAGTCGATCGACATGTATCTGACCAGCATTTGAGAGCTGGTAACCAAATCGTCGAGAAATGTTCCTCCGGTATCTTGAAGCACAAACTTCTCCAACAGGACGACCTGGAACTCGCAAAGACGATCACAATTGCGCGAAGTGCAGAGACGGTGGTACAAGAAGCACGAATTCTGTCACAAGAAACCAAGGAAAACCCAATCCAGATTGACCACGTGCACTCCTCTCGCGGATTTCCAGCGAAACAGTTCAACTGTTACATGTGTGGTGGAACGAACGGACACAGTCCTGATGAATGCGGCGCCATCAAGGCCACGTGCAATCCCTGTAAAAAAGTTGGACACTTGCCAAAGGTCTGTCGCTCGAAACCTAAAGCTACGCATCCAAAAAACTTGCACAAACAGAGGCCAGCCAAAAAAGAAAAGAAAGCTCCAACCATGAAGGTCCGCAGTTTGAGATCCAAATCTACTAACTGGCTTGAAGACAGCTCAAGTGACCAGAGCGAACCTGTGCTCTCTCTGAACAATGTTGACAGTTCCATTACAGTACAAAAAAGATGCCTGGCATTTACGCGTGATGCTGTGCATGATTTGCTTCGGAGATAGTAGTATCTAGTAGTATCTAGCATTCCAGTATCCTAGAATTTTATTATACTTAATATTTATTTGGTATTTACTGTGTCTCCAATTAGCAGGTATGCTAAAGTACTTTGACACAAATAAAGTTATTGAAAGTTATTGATTGAAATTCGTAACTATTAGGGAAATTGCGGAGCTCTGTACGGCACGCAGCGTAGATTGCCCACAAATTTTATTCCATACATAAGTAGATTGGTGTTAGTGCTTTTGAGTTAAAATAGATTTGACCCTAAGTCAGGTTCCACTTTTGTGAAAATAGGCTTTAACTACATGTATGTCACGTTTAACACATTCTGAAAAAACAAGTTTAGGAGGACGTATTTAAAAAAAAAAAAAAAGGTAACTCAGTCAAAATTTCACAGAAAACAAAAGTTTAACTTATTGACAACTGGAAATTCAATGTGTAAAATATTCAAGCTGTTTAAGCAAGGAATGACGTTTTGGCAGCACCAGCAATGTTTAGATAAATCGTAGAGTCCCCAAAGGTAAATTGGGTAGTTTTAAGGTCACCTTGTAAACCGCCTCGCCAACAACGAAAAAAATCGCATTGAACTCAGTAAATGTGATATTTGTTTATAGGATGTAATGATTGATGTTCATAGAAAAATCAGCCAATTCGGTGAAAAGCCGAAATTCGCCTTATCCGTTCTAACGTGTACAGTCTCTTCAGACAAGAAGGTCGTCCTGAACAACAGAAAATTTGTGTATGCACTTCGCGTTTGAACATTATTGCACAATGAAATGCATTATGAAATTCTGTGCAGTATAAAGTTAGTCGGCGGAATAAGTTTGAAATCCCTTTAACACCGAGTAGACAACTAAATTAGACCACGACCCTCTCACAACATACAAATCCGCTGGATTCAAAGTAGCATTCTGTGCTAATTAGAAAATAATTCAACAAACCATACCTAAAACAACTAACAATCGTTTGGGAGCCCACCAAGCAGTTTAATTACCTCTGACTGTTATTGTCATTGTTTCCTTGGGTCCATCGCCATATTCATTGAATGGTGTACAACTGTAGTTCACCTGAGGTCCTCTTTCACCAACTGAGGTTGTATACGTCTCAGCATCACTACCAGTTGAAGTGTTAAATAAACTCTCGTGCTCTTTGTAGTATCGATACTTTGCAGGTGGGTTGGCCTGTGCACTGCACGTGATGCTGAATGTTGCATTCACAACAACATGGTTCAATTCACTCGACAGGCGTGTGTTGATTGGACGATAATCTAAAATGAATGAATGATTTAAATGGTTTATGCAGTTAAGTAAGTTGTTGTGAATTCATGCCTGGAACTATTTACTGAGCAAATATTAGTAAAAGATTCTTGCATTTTCTACTCTTTACTTATTAGTATTTTCTCTCTTGATCTGTTGGACGCTATTAGTATAATTAAGTTGTAGCTCATTCCTTGACCTGTTATAGGAATTTCTATTTTAACATAGATTATCATAATTTCATATATCGCCTGAGTTATTAACAGTTAGTAAGAGGGGTCTCCTTGATAAGCCTAGAAAGGCTTCTGAGACTTCCTGCTCAATACTGTCACTACAGTGATGGATGAAATATTGTTTGATTTGTTGGCAGCAGACTTTTGAATTTCGCCCTTGTCAAGTTTCATGACCAGTTCGCGCAACTCTATGTTTGCTCCAACAACGTACCCTCGTTGTCGGAGATAAGTCTTGCCGAAGGCGATTTATCATTCCACAAAATGTGTTGAGAAACAAGTAAGTATCCATTCCAAACGAGACTTCTAAATGCACTGCTCTTGAAAACAAGCAGGTCAAGAATACGCACAGGTAGCCTTTCTTTCTGGGTTTCCCTCTTTCCTGAACAATGAAGAATGGGCAAACAAAATCTACAGGAACTCGACAGAATGCTTTTAGTTTCCTTTACCCTGATCCTTGGTAGACGTGCCATCATTTTTCCAGCAGGTTTGGCCTGGCGCCTTGGGCACTTCACGCATTACTTTTCCCACGCTTGACTTTTTGGATAATTACAGCTTCAGCAGCTTCAATTTTATAGACTAATTTCTTCGGCCTTTCGTTGTGCTTAGCGTAGACAGCAAATATGTAGAAAGCAAGAAACCTACACATGTATCTTTGCGAGTCGAGGATAACTTGAAAATCGAAGGGGGGTTAAACGCCAGTCTAATGATCTTTCTATGATGACGCAATCAGTTTACTTTCTTGACTACCTTGCAATTCTTCTTTGCTGAAACGCCATTGTGTTCGAATCTCTCTTGGTGCAGAAGATAGCTGTTTAATCCGATTTTCTGGCCACTTACACTCCGCGTCTCTTCAGCATTTCGGCGTTTCCACTAGGTCTAAGAGTTAGCCAGTTCGGTTGCTGTCATATCTTTAGTTCCAAAATCGCAGGATT
Organism: Pavona decussata; assembly: GCF_977016875.1. Taxonomy (NCBI): domain Eukaryota; kingdom Metazoa; phylum Cnidaria; class Anthozoa; order Scleractinia; family Agariciidae; genus Pavona; species Pavona decussata. The sequence goes on from NW_028145610.1 coordinate 100,717, forward strand.
GTCGTCCGTTGGAATATATCTCCACTGTTCAGAACTTCGTTGACCCTTGAATTTTGGCAACTCTGTTGGAGACGAATGGCATAAATCTTCTACTTGGGGTAGGTGACCACCAAAGTACGTCTTTACCGTCCGACCGAAGTCTCCTCGGTCAACGTTAGGCCGCGAACAGAACCCATCAATTCCAAACGAGGGACATTTATAGCGCCAACCGGCGCGACTCCTGTTTTCGCGGTTGTAATGACACTGAAATGAACAGAGCGTGAAAGAGCTCGGGATGTAACGTTGGGCCCTGACAGATAACATCGTCCAAATAAAGACCTTGATACCTCGCAAGAGCCTTAAAAACAATTCGTGTCTTCGAGGCTGCCCTATTTGGTTTCATTATGGAAAAGTGAGAGAGGAAACACTTTGCCAGGGGTCAATCTTTTGTAGATAGTTGCGGATGTAATCCTTGAAAGTGTATTGTTAAATACAGTCACTCAGTAGGCTTTGACTTGAAGAGCCTATTTTCAGTACATTAGAGTATCTGAACGCCAGTTCGAAATTGTCTGACAACATGGGTGAGAATTTCTTTAAACGAAACAGGAAGTTGATGACGTCAGTCTACCAGCTTCATTCACTTTTGTACTTTTCCAGCCCAACTCTGCGATCAAAACTCATGATGGGGTTCTTCCGTGTTGACCACCTCCATCACCCAAAACTTGATGAATAGTTGTTTCAATTTCCTCCAACTTTGACGCCTCTCGGACAAAGTAAGCGTGAATGAAATTAGTTTGAACGCGAAGTCCTGAATTGCTGTCTGAAGTTCCGATGTAAGTCCAGCCAAAACGCGTTAGTCGCGCGATTGGTTCCCCTGTCAAACCTCTTCATATTTGTAATGCAAGTGGAGAGTATCGAGGCCAATGAGGATGTCAACAATTGGACTAGGTGAACTTTGTTTTGGAAACTGAATACCTTGGAGATGTTTCCACTTTCCTGTCTCTTTTCTCCAATCGATTATGCTCAGGCTACCAGTAACTCTGTCGGTTGTTAGCGCATCTATCATTCCTTCTAATTTGCCCATACAAAATTTCTTCTTCCAGTTCAACATTCGTTGTTTCGAAGGTTTCAACCCTTCCACTGAGTGTATTTAGTGTTACTCTTTGGCAATGTCCTTGTAGACTTTATTTAGCTTCACCATCTGCATTTAGATAGGTTCTTGTACTTGCGTCGTGCGAGAGAGCGTTCACCTCCAGTCGGTGGTTTCTAATTTTCAAGATTACTGAAACAGTCCTAAAGCGACAAAATGAGGTGCTTCTGATGTTTTCACAGTCACGGTGGTGGGGGACCTATCCGTCAATGTTTGGTGCTTCCCCTCCGTGCCGACCTGTGTGGTCAAGGCAGCGGATGGCTCGGCCGTATCGTCTGAACGTGCAGCCGTAACCGTACTGATGGTGTACGCTTTGCTTGCCCTCTCTGGGCTTGATCTAACGGTCAAACGCTGCGAGTTTGAACAAATGTTTTGAGCTCAAGCCAAGTGTAACAATCTGTGGTGGTTTCCTCGACAACCTTTCACAGCACAGATTCTACTCCGTCGACACTGGAATTCTCGGGTGGCATACACTTAATCATAAAAATCACAACTTCAGCTACTTTTTTTACATCCCAGCGACAAGGGATATCCATCTTTCTGAACATTTCGCAGTTATGAAATCCCATGATTATATTTCTACAAACGGGCACGGTCGTTCCATGCGCTTGGCGGTAATACTTTCTGCTAAGAACGTCAGGACGCCCCTCTTCCTTCGTCAGACCTTTGATAGTTTCGTGCGGACGTGTCGGGAACTGTGATTCTTGTATCATCCAGCACTTTCGCAGAGTTTCTACTGATTCGACGTTGAAATTCTCGAAGACCCATCCTTGGTATCCTCCGAGCTTGGGTTCTGTTATCTTTTTCAAAAGGTTCAAGTACATCATCGACCCATCTCCAAGTTATGCCGATCTGCCTGCTTCCTTAAAGTTGATAACTTCGACTTCCAAAAGATCCGCAAAGTTCTCAATGTCCTTAGATTTCTCCAGTCAAATGGGTCTAATATTTTCTATTTGTAATAAATTAACTGCGATTTTACGTCGCTTGACACCAAACCTACGATCAATTCACTCCTTCGCACGCAATTCCCAGACCCTCAATAGATTTCAGACCTTCTCCGGACAAATACTTTCGTAGCTGACTTAGTTTATAGTCTGGTGTCGGAGGCGCCATACCAATGGAGGCCGTAAACACTACCTTCCAGTTTTCATAGGTCTTAAAGTTTACCGAAAACACTGGAACATCAACATGGTTTAGTTGTCTCAACAAATATTGTCCAATAGCCACTGGAGTTCCGATTGAATGAGACGTCATGTAGCGTTGCCAAGTTTTCGCGTCCACGTGTGACGTTTTGGACCAATGGCTGTAGTATCAAAGTTTGGAGAATCCAAATTTTGATCGTTTACCTTGTTCTTCGTTGGACGTTATCGCATCTGAGCTCGAAGACTCCGCTTTCGTTTTGTCCATCTCGCCTGAGTTCGAAAACTCCACTTTTGTTTCGTCCAAATATTCCCGTACTCTGTTCTGCGCCTTTGTAAATTTGTTTTCTAACTGCCCTAATTTTTCCGTAACATTCATCGCCGACTCCCTTACCGGTCAGGTCCTTGAAATTCGTCTCGCACTTCGCCACGTTTTGGAGGATGATCATCATCAATTAGTGCAAACAACTTGCGTCTAGCTGGAGGAAACTGGCTTTGGCTTTTGCCTTCCCATGCTTGAACGTTTCCACGTGTTCGAATGAGTCGTCATGCGTCTCTACAACGAATTCAATGTCTTTAATCTCGCTCTGCTACATTGCATCTATGCTGTTTGAGTATCATGAAACAGTAAAAAGTGAAAATACCAAATAGCGGAACTTCTATATATCTATAAAACGAAAATAGAGAAAAAAGCGAGAGGCGAAAACTAAATTACAAATAAACTACCAAAGCTACAAACAAAAAGCGGTATTTGACAGGGAAAAAGAGACCAATAACGAGTAATATTTAGACTTGCTTATAGGTCTTCATACTTGCGAAAAACTGATATTAGTAATTTTTAAACAATAAGCGATTAGCTGAGAATGTTTCTTTCCATGCTCCGAAGGTTTCTTATTTCTTGTTTTTTTTTTATTCCTCTGTGAAAACATGACGTTTAAAAATTAAAATGCAATAATGTAGATGTACTTCCCACGGCGGTATCGATTGGATAAAACAATTATTCCTGACTTCGTTGTAAAAGCCTTGCCACCAATTTCAAATAAAAGTTCATAAAAGAGCTACTTAATAACAAAAGTTTCTCCAAAGTGTACCAAAGGTGCCAAAATGTACAAAAACAATGACAGTTCCACTGGTAGCATAAACCTCCTGACTCACTTTCTACAAAGACATTGACAGTTCTAGTAGCAGCATTCCCAACATCATTATCAGCAGTACATTTGTAGACTCCTTCATCCTGTTTACCACTGATGGTCAAAGGAAAAGCGACAACACTGTTATCAGAAACTCGCGACCAGGTGATGTTTGGTGTCGGATCACCATACGCCGTACAGGTGAGTATCAAAACATCTCCCTCATTTTTTGTCTGATTACTAGAGATGTCAGTAATCTCTGGTGGATCTATAGCGAAATTAAAAATGAGAGAACGTTAAAAGAAATAAATAAATAATACAATCAGGTGTAGGCTTGTCTTATTTGTGGTTGTTTACGATTAAGCATTCGCGGTGGCAATGCCTATCGCACTATCAATGCCGTCTACGTTATATGTTAACAAACCAGCATCTTACGCATTAAAACTTGACGGAGAAGGCTTGAAGACAAATTAAAACCAAATGGATTTAATGAAAACGCCATTTGGAAACACGAGTTGCTAAGTTTCTTTTGTTTCTTGTGCGCACAGCTTTGGAAAGTGAATTTGCCAGAAGAAACCCCTATATACAAGCTTCCAGTTTAATATTATGTAATATGCTTGTGTATTGTGACTTTGTGCAATAAACAATGTAAAAGGACAGCCGTTATTAGACAACAAAACGAACAAATGTATCACCATGCAATCAATATTTCCTCAAATATTAAGATCTTCAAGCATGGTCCGCAAGCATGGTCAGGAATTAACGCTGCGAAAGAACTCGAAGGTTGGTAACTGTATAATGCATAGGTATAATCACCATCAGTTCCTCTTGTTGATTCTACCGCTAAGCTTAGCCCTATATTTATCAAAGAACTTTACAATGCTATTTAACCAGGCAACCGACTTTACCATGGCGTTTGTTCAGTTCAGTGAAGCACCGCTAATAATAAAATCAACATTAACAATAATAATTTTATTTGACAGGCTAAAACGTTACAGGATAAAAAATGTACGAGTTGACTATAAAAAAAATATGAAAAACAACAATGTTTGGGAGCCTGCTTAAAAAGTGAGAGTGGTTTAATGTCCCGTTGTGATTTATGTAGGTTGTTTCAATTGGCAAGACCTTGATATGATATGCAGTACTTGACAGAATTACTATTGACTCTCGGTAAATTATATAAAAATTGAATTTGTTGCTAGTATTGTAGGGATGAACGTCACTAATTATCTTTGTATCAAAATCAATGTATATTAGACCATTATCATTTTGAAACACTAGTGAAGCAGGTTATTAGTGTTGGCCAACCAAGTGCATGTTGTGTTTATTTGAAAGACGAAAAACTTGGTAGGCTAAGTATGATTTTGACCGCCTTGTTCTGCATTAATTATAGCTCACCGCTTAAGACAGCATTACCCCGCCCCAGATAGTATAGGCGTAATCAAACAGAGAACGTACTACCAAGCTACAGTAGAATTTCGTTTCAACAAACCAAGTCTTCGTAGTAATAAGAAAGTCTTTTCGTCTGGTTTGGGACTATGCGGGGAAAGTAGATCTTAGCAAGGGCTATTGGAATCCAAATGTTGGGGATAACCACGCATTTTTTAGAGATAAAGATAAAGTAACAAATAGTCTAAAACAAAAAAAAACAGTATATTATCGGCGAACTTTCGATAAAAATTTCTTTGAGGAGGATTTTCGCCATTTTCTTGTCGTTATTCAGCGAATCTTGCTCACGTCAATTTTGCGCGGTACTTGCGGTAGCATCTGGGAATATTAAAGGTCCTCCGATGACGATATACCACAATTAAGCCGTTAGTAATGTACATTCGTGATTTCCCGTCGGGCATTCAGTTTTCTTCTTACCTGTGCAATTGGTCCGTTCAATCTCTGCGGCTATTCTGTCCACTAGATTCTTAACGTATTCTTGTTGTTTTTTACCCTCGTGGATTTGTTTTTTGATCGCATCAAGGACTTTCTTTTCCTCGGAGGACGCTGAAAGGAAGATGTTTAGTAAGCAACTGTGAAAGAAATATCCACCACCAATAGTGTCATCATCGCTTTCAGTACGTTTGTTGAAATTTTCATAATAAGAATCACAGAACATTTCAATTTTTTTAGTACTTTCGGAGTTTGACTGATCGGAATCCACTGTGCAAAGTGAGTTTTCACGAAATAATATGCGCCACAGGTTTGAAAAGCTGAATGCATATTATTCTCAGTCTAGCTAGGAAGTCTTTATAATCCCGCGTGGTGAAACTTTTTGCACTGTGCGTTATTTAGCGAAGACATCGCGGCGCTGATTGCAGCAAAACCTTGAAGCACACGGCCTGTGCAGGCTACGTATCAAAAGCTTCAATTATGGCCGCGCTGTTGCCTGAACCTGAAGTCTGGGTCATGCGCCCAAATTTGAAAGCTTCTGGTGATCGTCCTGTCATTTGGTTTTTAGCAAAACCACTCGCGTGTGCTTTCTTTGCACGCTTGTTTGAGGGTGCAGGTACCATCAGCAAAGTGCAAATAATTGGCGATGAATATGTTTTCCTCTAAGATTAAAGGCTGCCGCACACTAGCCGATTTTTTGTCGTAGCACTGCAGATTTGTTGTCGGGGTCAAATCGGGCTAAATTTTGTCGGGCCTTCAGCTTGCCGCACACCAGCCGATTTTTTGTCGCGACTGTACTAACCGCTTTAAGGCTTGGGGTTGAGTCATCCAAAATCAAGATGGTGCCTATTGCACTGACGTGGCGAAAATTGAAACTTGCTTTATTTACCTTGACTTTTCTACGGAGGATAACGAGGCGTCGCAAGAGCAGCACAAGAACAACATTAGTTAAAAACTGGATAACCAGACGAAATGAACAGGGTGTATACAGCTGTTTCGACAAAGGTTGTCCAAAAAAAGCGTAAAAGCGTACGCGACAACGCCGAAATAAAAGCTCAGAATCCATATTGCCCGCCATTTCAAGTCTTTGTTGTACGGTCGAGGCATTATGGATTCTGAGCTTTTATTGAAATTTATGGGGAATTTTCCAGACTACCTTTCGGCATTGTCGCGTACGCTTTTACGCTTTTTTAGGACAAGCTTTGTCGAAACAGCTGTATAACAACTTAATTGAAAAGCTTGGGAACGAAGATCTGACTGGGTGCCAGTGGTACTTCCGTTTGTCTAAAGAATACTCGCGTTATTGTCCTCTTTTACAGGTGTCCATTGCTCTATCTCCGCGCTGATCTCAGCTTCGATATCCGCCATGTTGGGAAAGACGCTTGTGCACGTGACTCTCATGACATTTCCTAATTGGTTGAGGCGCGCGCGTGCTCCGACAAATTGTCTTGGTCTACTCGGCACTAGCCGACAAGGCCCGACAAGACGGTTTGCAGATAACGCCCAACAAGCCCTGATCTTGTCGCAGACTTGTCTAAATTCACCGCATACTAACCGACAAGTAAAGATTTTTCGTAGGCCGACAAAAAATCGGCTAGTGTGCGGCGGGCTTAAGACATTTTGGTTACGTTTTGGAAACAGTTCGCGCCTTATGCATGTGTGTCACTCTTATTCTGGCTCGGACGAGGAATCTTCAACTTTTCGCAAAGCAGACGTTCGCTTAACAGACTGATACGACAGAAAAAAAGTGGCAATAGACGAGCTAGACAAAAACACAGGCGGAAAGATGACCGTAACGATTCTTGAAAGACGTGTGTATGAACGGCCCCAAAGTTTGTTTTGCCCAGTAAAGGCTCTTGAACTTTATCATTCAAATTTGAATCCCGGAGTATTTTGCTCGTGGCGAAGACCTAAAGCGAAAGAAAATTTTAAAGAAACTGATAAAATGTGGTATTAGGAGATGTCACTTTCGGAAACATATTTTACATACATTAATGACTTCTCCCACAGCAGTGCGTGTAAACAGCAATGCGTGTAAACAGAATAAATAGTCTGGTCTGTGTAAAACATATGCCAAGTGCATTGACATAATCCTTGGGCCAGCGAATACCAAAGGGCGTATCAGTTCTGTTCTTGTTTGAACCTAACCAAAATGCCTCCGTTTTGGACCTATCCAGTTCAAGCCTCGAACACAGTCTAAAAAATCCAGTTTTTTAAACAGATTGTCGGCCGATGTAGTATCTTCAACAAGGCAAGTAGTGTCGTCAACATACTGGGATGATTTAAATTCTTTTGAGTTTAGCGATAGATCCTTTATCGATTTGTCGCTACTAATATTGCACGATAGAAACTCCACACCAATAACAAAAAGGATTCCAGAAAGTGGGCACCCCTGTCTTACTCCACGCCTTAGAGAAAAAAAAAGGTGTTGCAAAGCCATTGTTAGTAACACCACTTTGTGGATTTGTGTAAAAGATTTTAATCCATTCAACCAACATATCTCCAAAACCCAAAGTTTCTAGTGCCTTGGATAAAAACGACCATTCTATGCTGTCAAAAGCTTCCTTGAAATCCAAAAATAACGCGATGCCGGGAGTATTGGTGTCGTGACAACGCTCAAATACATCTGAAATCAGGCGAATATTCTGTCCAATAAAACGCTTTTTAACAAAACCCGCTTGATCACTATGAATGATGCCTGGCAGGATTTTAGATATTCTCGAAGCTATTGCTCTAGTAGCAATTTTAAAGTCAGTTTTCATCAGCGAAATTGGTCTCCAGTTGTCCGGAAGCGTTTCACCTTTAATTTTCTTCGGAATAAGAGTGATTACATGCACACATGTATTCGACGCATCTTTGGCTGAGACGAGACGTATAATTCTTCCATTTTGACGTAGACCCCAAATGGGTTTTATGGGTAGCTATGGGAAAACAGCTCATGTGCCACGGTTGACGACGTTTTTGTCGGAAATTAGTCGTAAATTTTAATAGAGCATTTGACAAACGCCACTCTTTGGGATATTAATCAGTTATGGATGATGGACGACGAATAATTAGAAAAAAAACAAAATAAAACAGAACAAAAAACTAAAAAAAATAATGCAAAGTAAAGTATATGAATGTTGCAAACGGCTGTTAATGAAAAATAACGTTTTGGGTAAACGTTATTCGTGCAAGTATACGAAACAGGTACCGGTACCTATTATACTGCCGATAGAGAAGGGGGAGGATAGGTATAATTCAGCTGGAATATTAGCATAAAAATTATCTGAAAAAGAACTCTTTGTAAGCAGACAATATTTGTTGTACAAGTTGGCATGAATTTTATAACAGTTTTCGGAAAACGCTTTTTGTGCGATTATTAAAAAAAACAGCGATTGACGATTCGAAGGCCATAAAGGCGAAAAGGGACACATTGAATCGTATGGTGTTGTAAATGTTCGAGGAAATTTGATTCAAAACATGCTCTCCCACAACGGAAAAACATAACACTTAAAATCCTAGCCGTATGCAGGATGTCTGTCCCATGAGCCTAAAGGCCTTGGCTCCCACGCGGTCCCCCGTTGCTCAGTAGTAGGGGATCCGAACTAGTAATCGCGAGGCCAGGTGTTTGACTCGCACTGAAGTGTAATTTGTTTTTACCTCGTGTTGTTTCTCATATTTTTGCTAGCCGCGGCTAACGCCCGGTTGGAAATCCATGGATTCACCTCAGCACTTGTTCTTTGGTTCACCATAAAATAGTAGATATACAGGCCAAAAAGAGTTAGAGTACTAGAGTGAATGGTTTCCACTTATTTAAATACTTCACTTTAACAATAAATATTAATTGTTTTGTTTGCGCTAGTTGGCAAATTTCGTCGTTTCTGGCAATAATGCACCTGTCTAAGCCTAATTTAATTTTTGGTAAGTTGAACACAAAATTTATTTTTCTGTTTTTTTTTTCTTTAATCCAGAAACTCGAAAATTTTATCGTTCTTTCGAAGGTAAAATGATAAACCCTTCTGGTATTTTATCTCTGTTTTAACGCAGTAAAAGCTTTTTTTTACACTGCTGAACTCGCAGGAAAAGCTAAAAGATTTAATTTTCCCTTGTTAGTGAGCCGATAAGATGAAAAAAGCGTGACTGAGAATTAAGAATTTGTCATAAGAAACGTACTATGAGATAAGTGTTTGGAATTTTCGGTGTTTAAATTCGTATTCAGACTTGATCACAAAAGAAAGCTCGAATTTCGCGTTCTATTTATATATTCAATTCACCCTGGAACCTCTTTCTGTCTTCTTGCGTATTTAGGTTCAATCAGTCTGTGTGCAGAGACCCTGTAGTTTTCAAGCCCCTATAGCTTTTTGGACCCGGTAAGAGTTTTTGTTACATATATAAATCGATAAAGATGCTAAAAGAACAAATTACCTTTCATAATCAGTAAAGATCAAGAAGGTTTTAGGACCCTGTAGATCTTATGACACTTTTTTGATTATCAACTTCAGTCAAAAGCTATTTCCTTACCTTGATGGGCTTCTGTATTGTACTGCAGCCAAGCTCCCCCAAGATAACACAAGAGAAGAAAATCAATAATGACGAAGAAATAGCCTGCCATACTTGAATAGAGAACAACTTGATCTCAAATAATAATTCGCTGTATGTAGTCTTGCTTAATACGAGACCAAGATCGGCTGATTGGTCAGTAACAAAAGAGTTAAAACTCATCAGAACAACAACTTTGCATCCACGAATTCAAATAATTACCATGGATCTTTTCTTATTGGCTGTTGAAAGACATCAACATATAATTTAGGCTCTTATTTTAATTTGCTCTTTAAAGGGCGATTTACACGGTACGACTTTGGCGCATGTGACAAGCTTACGACAGGCCTACGACACGGATTGTTTCGTGTAAATCAAACCTACAACTCGCTTACGACTGTCGTGTACGTCCCAAAATTTGTCATAGGATTTTAAAGCATGTTTTAAAATCCTACGACAATCGTAGGTATAAGCAATGTTGAATGACGAGAGTTGTGTGTGATTATGTGCATGGCGCGAGCAGCGCGAGCTCTAGAAATCGCATGCGACAGTCGTAAGCAAAAGTTGTACCGTCTAAATCGGTCATAAGACTTCCTCTGTAGAAAAAAGAGTGAACTAAAACAACGTAATAAAAATGTATCCTCCTTCAAAGGAAAGCAGCAATTCTAGTGAAATGCAAATAATATTACAAACTGTAATCTAAATTTTATTAAAAAATAGAAAAACAGTTGTATTCAATGTTTCACACAATCAATTAACAGCGCAGTATTATTAGCAATGACGCGGGAGAAAACTAATGCGCCGATCAAATCGAAACTTCAACATCCCCCCCCCCCCCCCGGGCAAACCCCGGGCATTTGACTATTTTCTGTGCCCGGGAGTAGGGAATTGGACGGGTAAGGCCTTCCCGGGGGTGTGGAATTTGACCTTGCCTGGGTGGGGTGGGGAAAATTGAACCTGAAGTGTCAGGTTTCAAATCGCTTTTTTGGAGGGGGTGGGGGGGGGGGGGGGGGCGCCGAAGTCTCTAACAGCTATAAACGTGTTTGGACGAGATGGAAGAGTTTAAAGGAAGAGATACAGCATTACAAAATCTTCAAAAGTGAGAGTGCTTGAATATTAATTATTTTTATAGATTGTATATAAACGATGTAGATTTTTTATGCAATGAGTCAAGCTGCGGCTTTGTCCCGCAGTGAATAGTGAAAGAAATAAACACTGTCGAATGAAAAACCGCCGCTTTGGCTTAAACTGCAGAATACCCTGCCACTCGAACAGTCTACGTAGCCGGCTAGCTAATACAACCTTTGCCGTGTTTCGGAGTTAGAACAGCTTACACTTGCTGATTGACATTGTCCGACTTAATAAATTCAATTTCCAGTCATTTGTTTCAATGTTAAAGTTGTGGTTTTTGTAGTAACTCATAACAGCAGCCAACAACGATTCTTCTTTAGGAGGGGCATTTGACAGACAAATCCGACGATAAGGTAGGGCATTTGAATACCATTTTGGCCCGAGGGGGCGGGAATTTGAACGATCCAATCTTCAAAAGTTCAAATGCCCGGGGTTTGCCCGGGGGGGGGGGGGGGGGGATGTTGAAGTTTCGAGTTGATCGGCGAATAATGTGTGCTGCCAGCTGATGGTGTACTGTGCAAATTAGTAAATTTAAAACATCATTCTTACAAATATTAAAAGCATGCAGTTACTGATAAGGGGAAAGTAAAAAGCAACAAACTTAAGCTTGGTTAGTAGACTCTGCAACAGATATTGGTCACGCGGGGCCATGTTGAGTCTCAGGCTAATTCAGTGCGAGGCTTTCCGTGCGAAATCAAAGCTCCCTCCCCCCCCCCCCCCCCCCGACACACGAAATTACGCACATCGAAGAATATCTGTTGTCTACAAAAGACGAATATTCAGTGTACCATGACCACTCATTTGTCTGTGTTGCGATCATGGTCGCAATTTTTTTTCTTTCGACAGCGATTTC
>NW_028145610.1:117500-272500 GCF_977016875.1 Pavona decussata
TTTCTCTTCAATACCGGAGAGCCTCGAGTTTGTTGTTTCGAAGCAATTTTTTGCATCCTTGCTCGTGGTGTTGATCGGACGCGTCTTCTTCATCCGTTTGAGAGCTACGCTCCCTTGTTCGTTTCCTGCTTCTTTCCGCGGCTTCCTTTTTCTTCGATGGTTCGTCAGGCATTTCAAATGGATAACAAATATATTTTAACTACCGTTGAGGCTGCGAAAACGAAAAGATACTACGAGCACATTTTCGGCGTGACCGCCATCTTTCGTGCCTCGTCCCAGTCTCTTACGTTTTAAAGGTTACTATATTTCGGCTGGCCAAACCAGCCTTCTTCAGGTATAATGAAAATTTACATTGCGACATACGATTATATAACAAATATTTGCTCAATAGCGGAACTACATAAAACTAAAGTGATTGACAGTATAAAATATGAAGCAAATGAAATAACAATAATAACAAAAAATAAAAAAATAATGAAAGGAAAAAAGCTAGTAAATTTTTAAAGTTTTAAAATAGGCCACCTACGGCTCAGCGTGGAAACAAGGCTGAGATTTACATTGCTCATAACTATCGATAATTGCAACCAAACTTGCTCAGATTTATTGTGGGATGATATCTAACATGACAATAGTCATATTAATAGTTAACAAGGTGGACTTATCAACTTATCAACGAGAAAACTAGAAAATACCTCATACAAACTGACGTAAAACCAGGGCGCTTCTACATACCAGATTCCGTTTACGGATTCTCCTAAAAAAACGCACCCTCGACATTCACTAAGCGCACGTGATCCTGTAAATATATTTGATTTATTCTTTTGAAATTTTTCACACGACTCCTATGAAGAGCATTTTTATGATAAGATTTCGTGTTCTTAAATAAAGATTGATGATGATTTTCAGCCAACTGACGTGCTCTCATACAAAGTTAACCTCGCTTTACGGACGCTGGTCATCTGCGCTGCGCCGTATAAATTGTACTATATTCATGTCCCGGTCTGGCTGATACCCAAAAATGAAAACGTCAGTGCAGCGTCACAGACTATTTTACATGATAGCGTTGTCAGTTGCGTTTGATGCACTGAGAAAACATTAATTTTAGTGCAAAACTATTTACATATGTACCGCCTGGTCACAAAATTGGGCCGCCACACGGCTGCGACAACGAGCAAGAAATGAGAAGAAAGAAAACCACTTGAGAAGGGTATTTGAATGGGTCGAATAAGCATATAAGGTATCTTTGTAAACACCGTTCTCGGTCGCTTTAAAATTGTATGCTTTAGTCTATGTATCGAGAAAAAACGTGTCCGTGACGTTTTTTCTGAGAGACACCCTGATAATACGGACACGATAATACGGACACTTTTAATCTTTAACTTATGAACCGTCAGTTTATTTTATTTTATTGTAGCCCTGGCCATCATATCATTATCATGCGGGAGGGTGGGGGGGGGGGGGGGGGGGCAGGGGGAGATTAAATGGAGACTGTTTATTCCACTTTTCAAATTAATGGTGGACTGAATCTTTATGCAGTGGATAAAAATGAATTTTTTTACATGAATGGAAGTCCCTCGGAATGAAGTAATTAGCAAAGAAGACTGATCTGAAAACATTTCAGACTATCCTGGAAACGGCGGGGGAAGGGTACTAAATAAAGTATCACAGGGGGGAGGGGTGGATGTAAAACTCAGACGGCTGAATACTACATAAACCGGTGTAACTTTATTTTCGTCCTGCACTGGAATTCGAACGCATCAAACTTGTTGAGGTTGAAGTCTTGGCGAAGGCCAAGAACGGTAAGGTGATGATGTGATGAGTTGATGAAGGTGATGGTTCAACTGAAGCAAGAAATAACAAAAGTGATCAGCAGGAAAAAGGAACGAAATGACAACTGGCAAACTTGGAACTTACCAATGTTTCCAGAACAAGGCAAGAACGAATTGAGCGTATTGTAGGACGAAACGGTCTTGAAAAATCAATTTAAACTTGAACGTTGAAAAGGAGAAAATTGTGACAAGTTGATTGAGGCGCAAAGCCCTAAAGTACAAGCCAACGTGTGACTAAAGTATGCAGCGCCCGGGGAATGCGCGATTGAGCATAATAAGCAATACGTACGCGAAAAATCTAAACTAAACCATTGTCCCCTGACGTTGAACTTTATGGCACTGGCACCTCAATACCTCAAAGGTAGAGAAAAAGATTCCCTGCATTGCCCAGTGCTGTGTTGTATTACTATGCATACTAAACCTTTCCGTTGTAGTTTCTGTCAGAATTTCTGCCCATTTTCTGCAACCCTTTCTCTATGTTTGGATTTAACTGCTACTCTTCCGGTTCACATTCTATTTTTGCGACCCCTGACAATATTCAAATTTCAAATTTCGCTACCGTTTCGGTTTCAAAGGTACTGAGCCCTTTGGGCCGAGTTTCAAATATTTTCCACTAATTGGGGTACTCCTCCACCCTCCCTTCCACAAGCAGTCTCAAAAAGGAAGGTCTCCCGCCAAAAAGTTGCAGTTTTACAGCCCATAGGTTGGCTCATTTACCATAACTTCAAAAATTCATTACACTTCTCTGAATCTGACTCAATCAAATACTCGGATTTTAAAAACAGGAAAATACGAATCAAACTTTAAAATAGTAAATATGCCAGTACATTAAATAGAAAAATAGTCTGTTACTGATCAAAGTAGCTGTAAGATTTATTTTGTAACAAAATTATTCTTAAATTATTTCATTGTCGACATTGTGACATTTCCCAGTTTATAAAATGTTTCAGCGACACGATCAAATGTCATCTTCAGTTATGGAAGTGTACGTTAGCACTCCATTCTAAAACCAATTTACAAAATGTACTATAATGACTCCCCACCCTGTATGTCTGGATATAATGCAAAATCACAAGCAAATCACGAGTTTTTAGTTAGATAATGTCAATAATTAGGTACATTATTAGCTATAAATTTTTATTTAAACTAGATTAGACCTTACATTGTAAATTTTTAAGTCTTGTTTTGCAATTTATTCTTTATTTATTTATTTACACACGACCCCACAAGCTGCAAAGCTTAAAAACTTATCGTGTTTAAATAAAGGTTATTTACTTACTAACTTCATTACAATTTGTGTGCTTACAGATTTTTAAACAGAATGATTAGCTAGTGTAAAAACAATCAGGCGCACCCAACCGTTCCCTTCGATGGAAATCTGTTTGGATGACCTTAACAGCGTTAAAAATTAGTTCGTAAAGAAAATCCACAGGTGTCTGCGGCAAAATATCACTTCAAAATTTCCATACACTGAAAAAATAATTTATTTCCTTTTGGAACCTTTCTGCGTTTTCTGCAGTTTCCAGTTGTCAATTTACGTTTAATACTTTATTACATAACCTTATTACCTGAACGGGTAACTTACAATCAGCCACTTTTTTTTTATATTACCATTTTGCACGCATGCAATAAAATAACTAAAAATTGCCAGTTACAAATCACGGTACAAAAGAAATTATTCCTGTCATAGTTGTACTATTAGCGACATGTTACGTCGTAAACAATGCTCTACTGGTTTCATGATGCAGCGAAAGTCCTGGATTTTCAGTTTTTAAGGCGAGAAATTTAACCTCAAAGCAAGTCACTTCTTTATTAGCAACAACAGTGAATAGACCAACAGTACGAGGTAAGTACAACTATAAAACCTTATTTTGTTGGGCTTCTGAATGGCCTGTACATTTTACATTAGAGGGACATTTAGTGTACATTTTGTTTTTCATCAGACCACCGTTTACTTTCTAATGTAATAAAAGTGTCTAACGCAACGAAAAGGCGAAAGAAAGAAATTGTGTAATGCGCTTCATAAACTAAACTGATCAAACTGGCTTAATACACGGTGAAACGTCGTAAGCACTACTAATTTCAATCAGAGCACGCAAAATTTTGGCCGGTTGTCGTGTTACTGAAAGTAGGCTTCAGAAAAAAGGAGACGCGAGGAGAAATAATAAAGATTTTCTCATTGCTTGGACAACGAACAAAAACTTAGACAACACCGATCCACGTTTAAAGTTCACGTTATAAGAAAACATGTTTTGACACATTCGAATGCCATCTTCAGGTATGGGAATGTATAAGTTACAATTTGTGTGCTTATAGATTTTTGTAAACGGCGTGATAAGTATAGAAAGAATCAGGCGCAACCAAAGGTTCATTTCGATGGAAATATGTTAGGATGACCTTAATCGCCCCAGGGATCACTAAAAATCTACCGTTTTCTTCTTCAATATGTCAACGCAAAATGCCCATACACTGGAAAAATAACCTTTTTTTTATCTTCCGGTGTACGTTTTCCGCAGTTTCCAGTTGTCAGTTTACGTTTCATAATCCATCACATAACCTTATTACCTGAATGAGTAACTTACAATTCGCCATTTTAGTTACCATTTTGTAGCACGCATGCAATAACAGTTTTAAATCATGGTACAAATAAACTATCATTAACTATTTCTGACACAAATACGACATCTTAAACATGTAATGCTCAACTGTTTTCATAATACAGAGCAAGTCGAGGATTTTCAGTTTTTAGGGCCTAGAAACTTGGAAGCATGTTACTTCCGTTTATCTGCGACAGCAGTCAAACGACCAACTTAAGCGGTCCTCGTGGATCTGTCCCTTGGTGATACCGGTTTTTCCATGAAATGGTTAAAATTTATATCATATTTCAGACCAAACCGAATTAAAAGCCGCCATACCCTTTGGCGCCGAACAAACCTATATAGCTTGTATACGGGATTACCCCCTCCCAACGGAGGGAAATTTTATTTCAAATTTGTGTTAGCAGAGTCTACAACATGAGTAAAGCAATCCACAGAATATTAAATTTTGTTCGTTTCTCATATTGAAAGTTGGAGCTGTCGTTTAATTTCTAAAAATATAGTTCTACTTATCAAAGGCAATATTAATTTGTAGTTGCAGCAGTGATTTGGGTCGTCTGCTTGCTTGGAAAAGCTTGAAAATTAACACGGATCACGCTATTGTTTTTCTCTTAATAATCATTGTTTGCACTCTCACCAAACTAGTCTCAGTTGTCAAAATGAAAAAAAAATTGTTTTTACAGATGAGGCCCTGTAAATGACTCACTCAGTGGTCGCTTTAGAAATTTAAAGCGTGTATCAAATTTTTTTTTTATTCCTTGCACTCGATTTTTTTTTGTTCTTGTGCTATGACGTTTAAGCAATTTTTTAAACCGTTTATAAGAGATGTTATATTTGTACCTTTTTAAAGACATATTTGTTTAAGCTAAAACAGATTGGTCTGTTCGGATAATAGTAATTACCTGAAATTTTAACTTGCGAAAATTTGCTAGCAGTTTTTGCAGGTTTTACCATAATCATGACCGATGTTTTTACGCAATTTTGACGACATATTTGCCCCTTCGAAAACGAAAGGAAATAGTTTTTTCAGTGTTAGAAAATTGAAGCAGGAACTTTTTGTGATATGTACGGTATATAAATGGATATTTCTAAGGAACAGATATAGCTCCAATATAACCTCGTATCATATATTTTATCTGCTGTTATCAAATCTGCTTTTATTGTTATTGTATTTCTTAAATTGTTGCACATTGTAAGAGCATTGAGATTTTTATGTAATGCACCATAAATAAATTATTATTATTATTATTATTATTATTATTATTATTATTACTATTATTATTATTATTAGTGTTTATATACGTGTATTTATAAATACAACAGTATTTTGTGTTCGTGATTTTTATTTAGTTCGTGTCTGTATTTGTCTCCTTTTTGTTTCCAGTTGTTTTGGTTTCTTGTTTTTTTCTAATTGCCCGTTTTGAAGTTCATAAAAGGACTGGGTCCTAGTTCATACATTGTCCAAATTGAGTCAAATGAAGAAATGAATTCCTTTAAAAGAAAGATTACATTAGTGAGTTTACCATGAAGGTTAAGTCATGGTGCATTTTGTAGTATCCAGGCTGTGACCTGTCAAAGGTCGCCCAAATTCCATACTAAAATGTCTCTTATTTTGAGATGGCGTCCCCCAAATCCACTGATATAAAGTTTCTAATTAATTTTTCCGATCTTTGAAACCCTTCTACATGGTTATGATCTAGCAACAGAATCACAATCTTGGTAAACTGTGATGCATGGACTCAAATTTCTGATTAAATTTCTGATTAAATAAAACGTTAAAAGCTCGTTCCCGCTCTTCTTTTAAACTCCGGAGCGGGCAATTACTTGATCATTCTAAGCAATAAGCTTATGACAACTTTCTGACTCATTCAACTAATTCAGGTAGCCTCTAAAGATATTTTGGATGTCGTGATATAGCATTAAACGTAAACTGACGACTGGAAACTGAAAACCCACTAGAAAAGTTCCGTATACTGTTTCTGATTTAGTAATGAAAGATGGCGGATGTCACCCGAATCTTCTTCAGTGATTAAGTTTTCTGCAGTCTCCAATTATCAGTTTACGTTTAAACCCTATCACATAGCCATGTTATCTGGATGAGTATCTTAAAATCTGCTACTCTTTGAGTTGCCATCCTACTGTTACAGTTGCCATCTTGTAGTACGTATAATTTATGTAATAAAATAATTATACTGTAAGTTGTAAATCGCGGTATTATTGTTGTATTATTTGTGCCACATGACGTCGAAAACAATTCTCATCTGTTTTCATAATTCAGAGCAAGTCCTGGATTTTCAGGTTTTTTTTATGGAGAGAACTGAGTTTAAACCAAATCACTTCTTTATCTGCAACAGCAGTGAACAGACCAAAGGCGCCTTATTTTGTTAGTCTGAGTCTACCGAATAGCCTATATAATTTCAGGGCTGCAACTGAGAACAGTTCAAGAACATTTCAGCAAAATACTGTGTTCCCCAGTCACTTTGTGGCCTTTTTTTATGTATTTGTGTGAGCTAATTAGTTTTGCTTGAGTTGAAATTTGAGTTGCAGAAAGTTTTAGGAAACGGAACTGGATTTATTTCCCGAATCCGCTGTTGCATTGCTGGCTTTACGTAGCCGGAAAATGCTAGCTGGCGACATTTTGTATTTTTGTCGTCAGTGCCCATCCTTAAACAAAAGAAGTTAGTTTTCCAACGAAACGACAAACTTTGACCTGAGATTCTGCCAAAGAAACCGTACTTTAGATTATCTTACGAACTAAATTCAGAGGCTAAAAAGGCGCTCTGGAACAAATATTATGAAACGATGGGTACCCTTGTAATTAGTTTAACAGTTTTACATCATGATTAGAAGCCAGAAAAAGCTCCGTCATTAATTTGTTAAATTCAGTGGACTGTTGTTTGCTTTCTAGAGTTATATTGTTGTTGTAACCTAGTAAGCCAATTTCAAAAAATATAACTTTTCGGTAAAATGTTTAGTTTTTGTTCCGACGGAATCATTTTCGGACACCTAATCTTCCGTCAACTGAACATTTTTGCGATTTATAGAGTATGACGTGGTAAATAATATTCAACTTTTTGGTTTCAGAGAAAGTTCCCGTTTTTACTCTCCAAGGCGAAAAATTTTGAACCAAGAAACTCCGTTTCCTTCAGCAGTGAATACAGCAAAAGAGCGAGGTTAGTAAAATTAATTTAATTAGAAGGAAATCGATAACCCGACGGTTGCGATAAACTCGATCGTCTGTTTAGTTTATCGCACCACTGGTTATTGTCAGACTGTATGACGTTGTAAAATAAGTATTCAATTTTTTTTGGTTTCAGAGAAAGTTCCCGTTGTTATTCCTTATGAAATTTTGAACTACGCCGAAACTCCCGTTTCCAGTCAATAGCAGTGAATACACCAAAAGAGTGAGGTTAGTAATTAGTAATAATTTATTTTGTTAGGTTAAATGGACTATAATTTATTTCTCCAGACCGATTGACAGCGCATTAGTTACGGCAAACTCGATCGTTTACTTAGTTTATTGCACCGCTGTTTGGTTGCTTGCTAGTGTAATTTCACTGTTAACCGTGAAAAGGTGAAAGAAGGAAAAAACTGTTTATGTGTTTCACCAACCGAATCCAACTTTAAATTTGCCACAAAAAAGGAACACAATGAAGACCCATTTACACGACTTTAGCCAGGCTGCATAAATTTTGGTCATATAAACACAGGTGGCCCAACCTCTCCGTTTTGCGTTGACCTTTGTAACGTAAACACCAGCGTCACGTAATTTGAGCATCAAGATGACTATTGTGTAATAGCGATATTATAAGGGTTTCATGAAAGGGAAAAAAAATTATCGAATTTGAAGGCATGATTAGGAACGATTTTTCAATAAAAATTTGTCAGCTGAACTCTTTCGAAGTTGCTTTTGTGTCCTGTGTGGGTTGAGGCGAATCCGTCGAGTTTCAGTTTCAACAGCTTCTCTCTATATCAGTATATGTATAGAGAGAAGCCGCTGGAAGCCAAATGAAGCCATGTGACTGACTGACTCAGTGGTCATTTTAAAGAGCGTCTACCAAAAAAATTGTCATTTTTTCTCCTTGTACTCCTCGATTTTTTGTTTGCCCCTGTGCTATAATGTTTCAGCAACTATTCAAGATGTTAATTAACATAACAGTTATATTTGAGCGCTTTTAAAGTCATATTTATTTTAAAGCTAATACAGATTGGTCTTTTTGGATGTCCTGTAGTTAACTATTAAAAATGTGCTAGCAGTTTTTGCAGGTTTTACTAAAATGCTAGGTGGTGTTTTTTCGCAATTTTAACGACATATTTGCCCCTTCGAAAACGAAAGGAATTAGTCTTTTCAGTGTTACGAAAATTTGAGCAGAT
The DNA here is from genome assembly GCF_977016875.1 of Pavona decussata. Taxonomy (NCBI): domain Eukaryota; kingdom Metazoa; phylum Cnidaria; class Anthozoa; order Scleractinia; family Agariciidae; genus Pavona; species Pavona decussata. The sequence goes on from NW_028145610.1 coordinate 126,301, forward strand.
TTTTTAAAGACCATTCGAACAGATATGCACCCAAAAAAAAATTATACTTTTATACATGAATTATAAATACAATAGTGTTATGTGTTTGTGTTTTTTATTTGTTTCGACTGTGTGTCTATGTATCTTTTTTGGTTTCCTCCTGTTTTGGTTTATTTGTTTTTCAAATACTCATTCTAGCCAGAAGTCTTATGACAACTTTCTTACTCATTCAACTGGTTTAGCTTCTAAAGATATTTTGCATTTCTTAATATAGCAATAAATGTAAAGTGACAACTGGAAACTGAAAACGCGAGCAGGAAGTTCCATATGACATCCGCCACTGAACTGAGTCTAGACCCACCCAGCTAGACCATTGAGCTGTTATCTCCTGTGTTTTTCCATCATTCTATGGCCTTTTTAACCTGTTTGTGTAAGATAATTCAGTTTAATCTGTTCAGGTGCTTTAGCTGAAATTGAAGCTGAAACGAAATCTACGAACTGTTACTGGCTTTACGAAAATGCCAGCTGACCTTATTTTGAACTTTTAGCGAGATATAATTGCCCATCCTAAAATAAAAGGAATAAGTTTTCTAGTGTAATGAAACTTTGGAAATGATACCTCGCCAAAGAAACCGCTTTAGATTTTCTTTCAAACTAAATTTGAAGGCGATTACGACCTTCTGAACAGATATTATGAACTTTTGGGGATTACCCATACAAATTTAGAAATAAAAAATTACCGGTTACGATTAGAAGGACATTTGATGTGTGTTTACGACAAACTCCGTCATATATTAAGTTTATTTGATAGCTGATTGCTTTCTTGTGTTATGTTATTGTTTACCGAGAAAGGGCGAAAGAAGTATAACTATTCGGACGGTAAAGTATTCAGAAGTTCAGACATTCTCAAGCATTTTTTTTTCTCCGAACATTTTTGGTGATTAGAGCATGATTTACAAGATACATTTAACGTTTCTGGTTTCACAGAAAGTCCCCGTTTTCACTCTTTAACTTAGAAAAGAAATTTCGGCGAAGAAACTCCCTTTCCTTCAATAACAGTGAATAAACCAAAACAGCGAGTATAGTAAAATTAAAACCTTTTTTTTTTTGTTAAGCTAAATGGACAATAAAAACAATTAACAGGACATTAACAGGGCAGCAATTACGACAAACTCAATTGGTTTTTAGTTTATCGCACCGATGATTGCTTTTCAGTGTCATTTCATTGTTTACCGTAAAAAGTTTAAAGGAGGAAAAACGCGCGGAGATTAAAAGGCTTAGAAAGAGTGTGGGCGTACAGTCCATCACTGAAAACTCTGATTAAAGGCTTGTTTACTTTTCTTTCTTTTATAAAGCGCGTTTAGTCTGAAATTTGCATACAAATATAAATTAAGGCATGACACATAGCAATAGCATAGATTGACTATCGGCATGGAAAACGAAAGAAACAAATATATTGTAAATACATCATAACAACAGACAAACTTTGAATTTGTACACAGTACAACTCCATGAAAATGTTCTATGAACTCCATGTTGTTGTTCTATTATCTACGAAGTTATAAGAAATGTTGTAGTAGTTGCTGTCTTCTGCTTTCTTGCTCCTCTCCATGCTCCCTATAAGCTCCCCGTCATCTTCAACGAGAAGATCGTCATTATGTAGGAGATCAGCCCCTTCATTGTTACAAATAGTATGCAGATGTTGTGAGGTATAACTTCACATTGGACAAGTTAAGGAGCTGTTCTGATGCTTCTGAGCCTTATTCCTGTTTGGAGAGAGTAAAATCTCTTTTTAATCACACCGTAGGCTTTCTCCATTATGTTCCTGCTTTTCTTGTGCGCCTCATTAAACCTCAGTTGAGCACTCGCACATCCCCTCTGAAAGGGGGGATCAGCCAGTCATTGCAGGGTTAGGCGAAGCCCCCTACGACTCCTGCTGCTGCAAAAAGGCCTTCGTTCATGTTCTTCAAATGCATCCCACATTAAGAACTCGTAAGTCATGCCACCTCACAGGGCATCACGGCTGCTACAGAAATAAATTTTGTAATCTAATACCATAGCCACATTCAGAGATTTTGTATGAAGCTCATTAAGGTGTGCATCTTCATCATCAGACGGGGGATTAACAGAGCGTGGGTTCCATCTGCGCAGCCAGCAACAAAGGGGAACGTACCCGGCTATGTTCCGAAATTTTGCTGCGATGCTAAGGGTTTACTCTGGCCAACGCACTAACTCGCGCCTTACATTTGCCCAACATTCATTCAACAATATTTAAAGCTGAACGGATGTTGGACAGATGTTAGATGAACGGAGTGTTCAATGAAAATGTTGAATTGATGTTGATTGAAAGTTTAAACTAATTTAAATTTGATTCAGCACACTTTCAACAAACTTTCAACATTTTTTTACGCTTTCAACAATGTTGAACGACCTGTTCAACTTTGAACAGGTCGTTCAACATTGTCGACCTTGTCAACATTGTCGAAGAGGTCGACCTGTTCGTGTCCACGACACGAGTGTGTTACACGATTAAAAGAGTTAATTTTGTGCCAAGGAAGTGAAGAAACACTATCAATTGCTGTCTTGCCGTAAGCATCCTGTTTATTTGGTTTTATGATCAAGCTGTTGGCCCACGGCTGAAAGTAAATACTTGAATGCTTCGACAGGAAGACGATATTTCTTCCGGAATTCACGTGGATTTTCAATGCCAAACAACCGTCTTTCCTCAATATTTCTTTCTTCATTTTCTGCCGAATACGTCTGTGTCTTAATAGTTCTAAAAAGTTGTTCTTCGCCCGACGAGGACATATCAAAATTTTGAAATTAAATACCCTTCCTAGTCGTAAGTTAAGAATATAAGTGGCTTTTGGCTTGTAGTTTGCACTTGTAATTTACAAGTTGTACGTTTGTAAAGATAAGTGTCGGACTGCTCTAAAACGTTTAGTGGACACATACCAATTGCAAATTCTACAGGTGTAGCACTACACCTGTAATTACAAGTCAGAGTCGTGTAACAACGACTTGTAATGATGTTTATTGAACTCACTTTCTCGTGCGGCTTGATGAAATGACCCCAGTGTAAGATGTTTATGGTAATTGTAATAGCATTCTGTAGGCTTACTGTGTTCACTATGAGCGTTTTAACAACAACAACAACAACAACAACAACAAGGTTTATTACCAAATTAAAAAATTAACAAAGTTAAACTTAATTTACAATATAATATATAATATTAATACAAAAGAGGTAACATTTACTCAGAATCTGTAGTCCTTAGTTGTGCTCATTTAGGATATACCTTAAGGTTCATTAAATTCTAGGTTTTTTTTTTATGCCGGCATTTAGAAATGAGTTCAGATCTCTTGTTCAAAAGCGGTTGTCTTGTCGGCTTTAACTATGTAAAATTAAAAAAAAAATTGAGAGAAAACGAGTAACGGGAAATACAATTGGACAGGTAAAACAAAAGCAAAAGAGAAAGAGAAAAATTTACTGAAGAAAAAAAAATCATGCCAGAGATTATTTTAATATTGCAGCGTGAACCACTTTTAATTTATTCACATTCTCTCATGCATTGATCAGAAGCTCCAAGCACGCGATAGGCATGCGCCGCTACAAACCAAAAACCAGGGCGCAGAAAAGAATTGGCGGTGAAACGCCCACTCAGCTCTTGAGCGATGTGAGCTGCGGAGAGTGACTGAGTCGAGAGCGCTCGAGAACGTCCACTGTTCAAAAGATGGCGGCAAAGGAAGTTTGAGGTCTGATGCAAAAACGGGCTTGTTACAAGAGAACGGTGAAACATTTCAACTTACTTTTTGTGAACGGAACATTTCAATAGGCTATTAAAGCAGAAGGTAATAAAGACTAGTTTTTAGAGACAAAATCAGAAACGATTTTTACTTGAAATAATTCGCTTCTTTCAAAACGTATTCCTTTTCATGTCGGAGCGTGAGAATAAAATGTTTATTCCCAGCGACCTAAAGCAGCTGAAAGCCTACGTTCTTGCCTATGTATAGAACAACTTCATCTCTTTCACCTACTTGAATTTTGCCCCGACCTTTTTTGACCTTTTCTTAGTTAGAGGTCAAAGAAGTCAGTACGGTCAGGACGCAGTTGGTCACTCTAGCGCCAGTCAGGGTTTCAAAACAGTGAGCTACAAGACTCGAAACGAAGACAGTTTATTTTTAATTGCAGATCTTTAAGTTTATCGATAGATTTATAGCAATTACGGACGACATCATTTAAATCTTTAACAAATGTTGCCAGGCTATCTACAGCAGCGCTATCATTGTCAATTTTGGACAGTATTTCTCAAGCGAATCTGGACGCGCTTTCTTCACAACTCGATGATTATCTCTGGAGAACGGATAAAACTTCCTTTACCTCAAAAGGTTGAGCTTCTTTGAACATGGCATCTTCTAGTACTTCGTCATCTACATCGTCTTTGAGACTAAGGTCCATTTCATGATTTGCAGATCTTCTAGCTCGTCCGCACGGATCCGCAGCAATCTCCGTGGTTAGCTGTTCAGAGCGGAAAAACGCAAAAAGCATGCGCGAACTCTGCGTGACGGCTGGGAACCAAAAGTTTCAAAAATGGCGGCAATTTTAATTTTCATATTACAGTTGAACCTCTCTACAACGGCCACCTTGGGGACAGAGGAAAGTGGCCGTTGTGGAGAGGTGGCCGTTATGGGGAGGTAAGGGTGTAAAATGACTCCTATTTTTCGGGAAGTACAACATGTTTATTGTGCCAAGTTCATGCTTACTGTAGCCTATAACGGCAATCCAATCTTAAATAATACATATATAGACAAAATACACAATAAAACGTAAATAATGTTTTCAATCAAAATGTTGACAAGACGAAATGAGGAAAGTTCGCAACATTTGCTATATTATTGTAGACAATTAATGCTTACCGCAGCATATAAATGGAACACAATCAAAATACGTATATCATTAAAATGGATACAGAAACGTAATGTTCCGAAGACAAATGTCGATTACTACATCAGTTTATAAAAAACGGTTTTTACAGAAAGAACTGTACTGGCCGTTGTCGAGAGGTTATTTTGGCAGTTGGGGACGCCCTTTAGTGGCCGTTGCCGTTGTAGAGAGGTGGCCGTTGTAGAGAGGTTTAAACAAGAGCTAATGTATGGACTGTCCGCCGGGACAAAAAATTGTGGCCGTTGTAGAGAGGTGGCCGTTGTGGAGAGGTGGCCGTTAGTGGAGGTTCGACTGTATCAACAATTTACTATGCTACCGCAGATAGCTAGGTAAGTAGCGATAATTATCCCACACAAGAAGATAGCTGCAGATGTAACCTTGCGGTGGTTTGATTTTCTTAGGGCTTCTTAGACTTTAAGAAAGATCTTCAAACCTTCATTGTTCCCGCGGCGTGTACACAAATCGCCTCTACGTGTCTGTAATTGTCATGGACCTTTTTACAAAAAGCGACTATATAAGCAAACCCCTTAATATTTAAGGGCGAGAGCTCAACCCTGAGTAGAAGAATAGTTAATCGTTAATTCCTGAGTTTGCCAAAAGTATATAATTGTTTGCCAGAGTGGATTTTTAATTTTTTCGCAAGGATCTATATATCGGTGTCGAGGGAACAATTTCATGCGATGCGTCTACTACTTTCGATCTGTTAGTATATTGTACTGTTTTATTTCCTTTAGTTTAGCTAATGTCTCTTCAATATATTGTATATTTCTTTTTGTCTTTCACTGTCCGCCACGATTAGCTTTCGCTACTTGCGGTTCAGTGTAATTAGCGAAAAGTTGATCATGATAAACAAAATAAAAAAAGTTTGCTTTTGACACGCTGTGTGTGCATCTATCTAGTAGGCTCAGGTCAATTACACAACTGATGTGTAACAATATTTATCTGCACAGGTCAACTGAAGGCAGGAAAAATATCTTTAGTTACGGAAACTTCGCAAATAATCCCTTTTGTCACTCTGCTTAGCGGGGATTTTGAATTTGTTTCGCAAAGCCTTCCGTGGTCGCACTCTTGCCATCATTCACTCGTCGCGCAATTTTGTTTTAGAAACAAAAAAAATAAATATGCTCACTGCATCCAGTGAGCAGAGGTTGACCAGCTGCAACTTTTTAAATAGAATTTTATTTCAATTTTAGTTGTGCTGACGCCAAATATGAATTGTCTTGTAATCAGATGAGAAACATAGAGAATTAAATAGAGATGAAGCTCGTGTAGCATAGTTACAAAAGAAGTGTCCCTTTGCTGTGTTTGTAGTCATGTACCGGAACCTGTACCGCAAATCCAGTTTTCGTTCTTGTCCTTACACGGTGTTGGTAAACTGACCGGTCCGATTTTATAGCATATTCGATGAAATTGGACAAAACGTAGATGGTAAAATGTATTTTTACCACAAAAGCCACTGCTCAACAATACAGAATCGAACCGAACGGCAGCGTTTTCAATTCACTTGCGCCCGCGAACGGATATGCGCAGAAAAATTGCGCAGAACGTTTTTCCGCTATGAAGGTTAGCTGCCATCTTTGTTTTTCATTCTATTCTCTCGACCCAGTCTCTCTCCGCATCACTCATCGCCCAAGAGCTGAGCTGCCGCTGTACGTGTATTTATTTTACACATTGTAAATATTTTGTATTCGGAAGACAAATTAAGAAAGAAATAAAACAGTAACGGGAAAAACTTTGGCTTAACGAAGAAAACAGACAAAAGAAGCCAAAAATGAAATCAAACTGTTATTTTCATAATATTAACCGAGTCAAGGTGAAAGTTAAGATGAAAAAATCACATGACCAAAATTAAACAAGACTCTTTCCACAAGATGACTGTTTTTGTTCGGCCTACAGCTCTGTTTCACCAAAAAAGATTGCTGGGTTAACCATGTAAGGGAGAAGAAAGGGCCGTCGTCGGATCCTGAACTAATCTCGTACCCAGATCTCCCACGGTCAGGCGGAGGGGAGTAAAGTTCAATTTGAGGCCCGGAATACGGGCCTGCCCATCATCCTTTGTCCACCGTGCTGCTCGTAACTGTGATCATTCCTGGTGAGGTTTTCGCTTTCGAGGGTGCTCTTCGGAACGTTCTGCGGTCGAGAGGACAACAAAACTTGAAACTTAAACCAAAACGAAAAAGGCAACAGGAGAGATTGCAATCAACAAGCGCGGTAAATCACTTTTTTACTAAGATTAGTTCCTACCCTTTGTGACCATCTAGACCATCTTTGTAATGAAAACTGTTCCAAGAACAAATCCATCGTAATTGTGCTTTCTCCACTCAAGATCAACGTGCTTATCGACGATCAATTAAAAAGACTTAAGTCAACCGGAGTAAGCTGTACCAGTTTTCGCCTTAGATGGTAACTGTATTGAAGATACTGTAATTTACAGGCAGGGAAATGTCACATAATTTTTGTGCACCCCAAGGTAAAGGTAGCAACAGACAGTGCAGAGAGTTTTTGTTGTCGAAGCTTTATCAGAAAAATTTTGTGGTCGTTGTGGTAGATGAGGCACAATAGAGTTACTGATTGGCATCTTGGTGTTAAATTTCGCATTGGAAAGTCAAATGGTTCATGTCATATTTTCATTTGCAAAGTTTCAGAAATTGTGGTCTACCAGTGATACGTAAAAATTATTTTTTCTCTTTGTAGTCTTTCAGCTGATTTGGTCACACAAATTCTCCTTCTTCCATAAGTTAATGGTTTAAATTTCCAAACCAAATGGATTGTGTAAATGCGGCAGGTTTCTTTCACAGGCCAAAGGACACAACTCAAGGTCACTGTAATAATATAATTTTATATGAACCAGCTAAACAGGGCCTCCTCCTACCTACAACAACTGTCCACTCCTATAACACCAGAAATTCTGCCAAGCTTAATTTCCACCGACCACAAGTTAGAACTAACATAGGCAAATTTACTTTTAAGTACTCTGCTTCTGTCATATGGGAAACTGTCCCCATGGCATTGAAAAAAACAAAAACTTTTAACAGGTTAAGAAACTTTATAAGGCCCACCTGATCTCTTGTCAATCAAATAATATATGTTCTGTTAAGTTTAATGATCAAATATAATAGTATGTAACTATCTAATAATAATAATAGAGTTAAAAATAATAATAATAATAATAATAATAATAATAATAATAATAATAATTGTCTGCTTATACTTTGATCTTTGTTGTCGCTGCTGTTGCTGCTGATGATGTGTTGTCCTTTTCCTTTCTTTTTGTTTGTTGTTGTTGTTGTTTGTTTGTATGTTGTTTTTTTGCTTTTTTTTGTTTTTATTTATTTATTGTTTTGTTCTTCTTTTATTAAGCTTGTCCTGTTTAGATTTCTTGCTCGGTTCAGTATATCTCGAACATACCTTAATTTACACAAATGTAATTCTCTCTTGTACATCCTAGGCTCTACAAACATTTCCTACATTTTCTAATATCTCAATAAAGCTCAGTGTCGTTTCTTTGTTTACTTAAAAGTAGGTGGTGGTCAGCTAGAAAGCCTTTGCTACTTTGACCACCACACACATTTTATAATTTGTACTGTATTTATTTTTATCTTGTAATCATTTGTTGTAATACTTTTCTTTCTATGTTAATGTTGTGTAAATAGTGTGAAAAAAATGAACCATGAACCATCCTAGCCCTAAAACCATGCTACTGTCTTGGTTATATACCAGCAAACCAGAAAGACCTGTCCGTGTAAATGGTAGGCGCCCAATTATGTCCAACATTAAAATACCGAGTACACCCTTGCTGTTTTAAAGGGGGTTTTTTTTCTCAAAAATGGAAGTTTGAATTTCTTTTGGGAAATGGAGGTACCACATCTGGATTTGGGATCTGAAGAATGTTTGGTTACTTGCAACATGTGAGCAAACAGAGCAAGTCCCTATGAGTTTTCCATTAGAGTTTTATTTGGTAGTGATGAGCTTTCCATTTCAGTGGTTCTTGATTCACCTTTATCACATAACACTTGAAAAGTTTTCACCTGAAATTTATGTTAAGTTTAGGGAACATGCCCCCTCGACTGCTTCTTTGATGACAAGTTAATAAAGGTTATAATTTTACACATAGGAGTCCACAGACTCGAAAATTAGAACCACATAATACACAAGTCCAATAATATTTGACTCTTGATATGAAGAACAAAGGTCATTATCTGCATTTGATTTGCAAGGCACAATGAGCTGCTTAAATAATCATTGTTGTACTGAGCATTGCATTATTTGTACATGCATAGAGGATGATACACTAAGAATAATACAATCAGTATCAAAATTTCTCCTAATATTTATCAATACACAATCAAGGAGAGGTCATGAGATCACCAGTGGTGAAATTCCTTGATATTTCAACAACCTCCCTATAATGCTACTATGAAAAATGGACATGTAGAGACCAGTAAGGAGAAACTGTATGTTGACACTGAGGCTTAAAGGTTAAAAGCTAATAAATACAGAGCCATATTGTTGGTGATTATCGCAGCTTCTTTTATGCTTCGTCCTTCCACCACCCCATGCGTCAAAAAGGGCTTAGTTACTTGAGAATCCCTTTTTATTCAGCCTTCTCATTATCCATTTTCTGGTAATTATATTGTCTTATTCTAATGGAAAGAATAACAACATCCCAGTGAATGACTAAAGTTTTTTCTTAATTAATTGCATCTTTGTTCAGGGGGCACAACTTCAGAGTACAGCAAACGAGGAACACTTTCCTCAGTATTCCCTACAGCGAAGATTGTTGTCATGACAACAACAGCAACAGAAAAACAACCAAACTACAATCATACAAAGCTTGAATATGAAAGATTTATGGAGTACTACAAAGGCCCTCCTATCTTAACACAAAGTAATGTTGACCAGTTTGATTACATATTTTCGCCCATAGCAGATGAACTTATCACCACCAATGTCAAAAATTAAGCCTGTCAGCCTATTATTTACTCATCATTAGTACTGTGTGGATTTGGGGGTGCCTTTTTGGGTGGAAAGCTTGGGGATCACCAGTTCTACCTTACTCCCCAAATTCCTCAAAATGCACTTTTGGCTCAGTCTCATTCTCTACAGACTGACAATGAATATTATTTGCCACAATCTTTGGGAATGGGGTTTGATTCTCATTGTGTTGGAAGGATAATAATTTATTCATTTTGGTCTTCCGCAAACCATGGAAAGTTTTTTCCAAGAAAGTGGAAGAGATGGGAAGCCTGCTACATCAAAACTTTAACAACAATCATATTGGTGCAAATATTGAAGAAATGCAACCCATCATGACAGATTAGTGTAAATACCCCAGAAATCTGTGCAGGGGAAAATTTTTGCTTATAACCACTTTGGTTTTGGCTTTTGTGTGAGAAATGCAGCTGTTGTGATATCTGTTGTCCGAAATGACTGTCATTGCTCTTTATTATGTGTTGAGCTGTGTCCAGCTGTTTTAGCCCTTGAAGATATTCACATCACTCATAGGAACTTTAGGAACTTGCTTCTCCCTAGAAATCAGGTGGAAGAAATTAAGGCAGAGTTAACAAGAAATAAAGGAGAAACTGAGGCCAGTGATAACTATTTGTATCAGAGAATGTGCTAAGGATTAACAATGGAAGTAGTAAATGAAGTGTGTTTAGTACTTCAAGGACTCCATACTAATGATAAAATAATGGAGAAATTCCCCTATCTTGAAGAAAAGAATAATGGCAAAAAGATTCTAAAAACTATAAGTGATGTCAAATCCAAAGAGGCATGTCCTCCTTTTAAAACTACTTCTTTTCTAAAGCCTATCACAAGCATAGACCTGCAAAACATTAGGTGGTGCAGACATGTAAACCAATGTCCCCATTTTTATTTTAGAGGAAGGCTAGTTTTATATTTTGGATCCAAATTTTTTTTAACTCAGTAGGTGGGAGAGAGGGGATAAAATTAAACTAACTACACTTACATAAAGAGCCCTAATCGGTTCAGACAAGGTGTTCTCTGTTGTAGTACGGGTTTCATTACTATTATTTTGGCGGTCATAAGTCGGACATTTTTCATTTCTCTTAGCTGAGGGGTGGGAGGGATATTGATCTCACCAGCAGATGAATAATAATATTGTGTTGACACTCTATCAATTTCTCCAAAGTCCTATGAGAGATGTTGTATGGATCTTGAAGGAATAAGCACACTGGTCTGAAAGGACTAATATTATATTATGAAGTCTCTTACTCAAAGTCCAGTTCAATTTATAGAAGGAAAATAGTCTTTTAGCAGAAGACAAAAACTGAAAATATGCTAGCAAATGCGGCGCGCGTGTTCAGGAACTCAAGGTAAAGTATTTTGGGGAAATTAATTTGCGTTTACTAAATAAATAATCATTTTAAAAAAAATCATTTTTTGTCAAAAAATACCAAAAAAAAAATATATGACCTACCGCCATTTTATCCCCAAAAGTAAAGCAAGCTTATATCCATCGTGTTGGAAACTTGTGTAATTTGGCAAGGCCGTTTGAGCGTTACTGCAAACTCTTTTCGGCTAAAGTCGCTGTTGTCTTCCGAAAAAACAATTTCTCACTGTTCTCTCCCCACACAAAGGGCGTGTATATATTAAAACGTCGCATGACAATCTTAATCGGAGCGAAAACTTTTCCGTGTTTTTGTTTCTTCCCCGAACTAAGCGAAAACCAAACACAGAAGGAAAGAGCCAATCACAGAGCAGATTAGAATGGGGCATTCTTAATTCTGGTAACCAACCAGAAATGGCGTTGTATCGAACTTTACCAGATCTCACATTTCGACATTCCCGAACCGACGACTGAGATCGGGGTACGAGATTAATCCTGAACGTGCTACTGAGGCAAAATTAATGTTATTTTATTTTAAACAAGAATTACGATGCTATGGTGCAACTTGTCACAGGGCTCGTGTACAAATATGTTGTCGTAATTAATAACAGTAGTTGTCGAACAGACAAACAGTCACGCAAACTTAAAACAATGTTTATACTTCTTCCGTAACCACGCAATATTAACCCTGTAGAGAGCTCTAAAGGCTCCCTTGTTTTCAGTTGTAGTTGCTGGTGTGGCTATGTTCTGTGCTAAACAAATCTATGCTATACAAGAGGAAGAAAACCTCTGAGCGTACCTTCCATGACAATCCCCGTGATCGAGGAATTGGCAACGTGATATTTTTGGCGCGAAGATATCTTCGATTCCTTTCCACGTGACCAACGCTAGCAACATATCTTTACTTTTTCATTTCCTATTTTCCTTGTTTTTTCGTTGTCGAATTTTATTTCGCTCTACTCGTTTCCTCTTTCTTTTGACATTTTTTTATTTTATTACTTTCTCTAACCTGTGGAATTTTTTTTGCCGTTGCTCGTTTTCTCGTCACTCCGTTACTCGTTACTCTGTTTAGTTACACCCGTACTCACAAGAATTTGGGAATTAATTTTCACTACTCGGTCTTTATGGCTGGTTTTCGACGTACAGCTATTTATGATGTGCCGTCTATTAATGAGGAATTTTCTCGTGTACTGTCGTTTTGTTTCTCCCGCTGTTTTTCAGTATTATTTGGTCTCTTTTATCATGCTCTATCCTGCTGTTTTTCCCGTTAGTCTTCGTGATATTTCGGCTGTCTCTCGTGCTCTCAGTGGCTCTCTATCACGATGAACTTTGCTTATTCGTCGCCTGCTTTATTGGTTTTTTTTCTATCTCTCTGTTTCACTTCTTTATCACATATGTAGACATATTCAATGAATGCATAAATTAACTGTGTATTTTGTTGTCTTCAAAATTTCTTTTTGTGTTTCTAAAACGCAGTTGGCCATGCAACAGCCCGCGAACTGACTGGTAGACAGTGACGTCATAACCAAAACCAAAATTTCTCGCATCGATATGTTACCATACCTTCTTACCCATGGAGTTCCACGCGTGCGCTTTCGGCCTTAGGGGCTCCACTATAATCACGAAATAATCACCACAGTACTTAAATGAATTCTTGGCCAGTCGCCAGATACGCATGAAGACAAATTGGGAATGCTTAAAATGAGACGTTGTTTTGTAATGTACCATTTGCAGTGATCAAGTTACTATTAAAAACGATTATTCAAGCTCTTTCAACGATTGATTATATAGTACTAATTACCATCGGGGTAGTGACGGTGGTAGCTTTCTGCTAAAAAATTTCACCCTTGACATTTGGAGATTTGTTCATAATACTGTGCAAATGCCTGGGGATAACGAGATTCCTCCTCACACCGCCACCACCACCACCACCCGGATGACCGGTGATACGTGCATTACATTTCTTTATAACTCTTGCTTCTTGAAATCAATACATCATTTCACTTATTGTTTTCTCTCTGTAGTTTGTAGAAACGACAATTATGGGCAGCACTAAAAGAGTTGTACAAGTTATCAATACTGCTAAACATGTGGCCAATTTCCTTTTCAAAACCGGTCGTACTCTCAAAGCCATCGAATTATCCAAGGAACGCTTGATTCTTCTCAATAACATCCAAATGACGAGTGGCTTTGCTCCTATCAGTGACCACACAAGTGCGATAGAAAGCGACAGGACGCACAGCCAGTGTGATGAAAAAGACAATGACGCAATGCAAGTATTTAAACAGGGGAATTCGTATCTAAACCAAGGTATGCATCAAAAATCAAAAGATCTTTACTTGAAAGCACTCAGCATCGCAATAGAATGTGGTCACAAACACGAAGAAGCAGCATGTTACGCAAACCTGGGAATTGTGTTTCAATGTCTCTGTGAATATGCCAAGGCTGACAAATATCTTCAGAAAGCACTTCAGATCAACAGAGAAGTTGGTGACAAACACAGAGAATCATCATGTTACGGACTACTGGGAATTGTGTTCGAATCTCTCGGTGAATGTGTCAAGGCGGAAGAATATCTTCAAAAAGCATTTCAAATCAAAAGAGAAATTGGTGAGAAAAACGGAGAATCAGCATGTTACATAACCCTGGGAAATGTGTTTCGATGTCTAGGTAAATATGTCAAGGCGGAAGAATATCATCAGAAAGCACTTCAGATCAGCAGAGAAATTGGTGACAAAGAAGGAGAATCAACAAGTTACGCAAACCTGGGAAATGTGTTTCAATCTCTCGGTGAATATGTCAAGGCGGAAGAATATAACCAGAAAGCACTTCAGATCAAAAGAGAAATTGGCGACAAACACGGAGAATCAACATGTTACATTAACCTGGGAAATGTGTTTCAATCTCTCGGTGAATATGTCAAGGCGGAAGAATATAACCAGAAAGCACTTCAGATCGAAAGAGAAATTGGCGACAAAAACGGAGAATCAGCATGTTACATTAACCTGGGAAATGTGTTTGAATCTCTCGGTGAATATGTCAAGGCAGAAGAATATAACCAGAAAGCACTTCACATCAAAAGAGAAATTGGCGACAAAAACGGAGAATCAGCATGTTACGTAAACCTGGGAAATGTGTTTCGATGTCTCGGTGAATATGTCAAGGCGGAAGAATATCTTCAGAAAGCACTTCAGATCAGCAGAGAAATTGGCGACAAAAACGGAGAATCAGCATGTTACGCAAACCTGGGAAATGTGTTTCGATGTCTCGGTGAATATGTCAAGGCGGAAGAATATAACCAGAAAGCACTTCAGATCAAAAGAGAAATTGGTGACAAAGACGGAGAATCAACATGTTACATAAACCTGGGAAATGTGTTTGAATCTGTCGGTGAATATGTCAAGGCAGAAGAATATCTTCAGAAAGCACTTCAGATCAAAAGAGAAATTGGCGACAAAAAAGGAGAATCAGCATGTTACGTAAACCTGGGAAATGTGTTTGAATCTCTCTGCGGTGAATATGTCAAGGCGGAAGAATATTATCAGAAAGCACTTCAGATCAAAAGAGAAATTGGCGACAAACACGGAGAATCAACATGTTACATAAACCTGGGAAATGTGTTTGAATCTCTCGGTGAATATGTCAAGGCGGAAGAATATTATCAGAAAGCTCTTCAGATCAGCAGAGAAATCGGTGACAAAGACGGAGAATCAACATGCTACTTTAACCTTGGAAATATTCTTTCTTATAGAGGTCAATATTTGAAGGGTAAACATTATCACGAAAAGGCACTTGCACTTGGTTACGAGACTGGACGAATTGATCTTCAGCTTAACAGTCACCTTGCACTTGCATCAGACACTTTGTCTTTGAGTGGAAACACAGGCGATGCTGTTTCCAGTCTCCTTGAAGGCATTGAAAAGTGTGAGGAAATGAGAATTCATTTAAGAGCCAATGATCAATTCAAGATTTCTTTTTTAGACAAGAACGCTCATGCATACAAACGCCTCAGCCGTTTGTTTTTGATGACTGGGAAATTTCGTGAAGCACTTTGCGCGCAAGAACTCGGACGGGCTAGAGCCCTGGCAGACTTAATGTCAGCTCAGTACTCTGTGGAACAACAAACATCAGTGAATCCACGTTCGTGGTTTAACATTGAAAGGACTCAGACAAAAGAAAGTAACTGTTCTTGTTTATACATTTCCTGTAACCACCACCAATTATTACTGTGGGTTATTAAGCCAAACAAAACCATTCATTTTCGACTTAAAGACGTGAACGACCATTTTGGAAACAAAAAGGAAAGCAGGCCTGTAGATAAAATTTTCAATGACATCATCTTCAGGAAATTTTATTTCCAGCTCACTCAAGCGCACTGCGAAGATCGATCACTGTTTCCTTCAAACATTGCTCACGTGAAACAGGGGTCTCCTTTGGGGGATGACGAACCCGCAGTTTTACGTCCAGTAGAAGAAGACGGAGACGACGAAAGCCAGTATATTGATCCACCGAATCTCTCTCAGTGTTACAAAGTGATTATCGGTCCTGTTGCCAACTTGCTTGTGGAGCCTGAAATCATCATTGTTCCTGATAACGTCCTATGCAAAGTTCCATTTTCCGCGTTTAAGGATGAAAATGGGAAGTATTTATCCGACACTTTTAGGATCCGCATTGCTCCTTCTTTGACAACTCTCAGGCTGATTCAGGAAAGTCCAGAAGATTATCACAGTCAGACCGGTGTACTGATAGTGGGTGAGCCCAAGATTGGTCAGGTGTTTCACAAGGGACGTCGTGAGAAATTATGTCCATTGCCTGGCGCAAAAGAGGAAGCAGAGATGGTTGCACGACTGCTGGGAGCTCAGCCGTTGCTAGGAGAACACGCAACTAAGCAGGCAGTTCTTCAGCGAATACACTCAGTAGGTCTGATACATTTCGCTGCCCACGGTGACGCCGAAAGAGGAGAAATTGCTCTTGCTGCTCCACGCTCTTTTGAAGGGATTCCACAAGAAGAACACTACCTATTGACAATGGCTGAAATTTCTCAAGTTCG
Organism: Pavona decussata; assembly: GCF_977016875.1. NCBI lineage: Eukaryota > Metazoa > Cnidaria > Anthozoa > Scleractinia > Agariciidae > Pavona > Pavona decussata. The sequence goes on from NW_028145610.1 coordinate 142,627, forward strand.
TCTAAGAGCCAAACTGGTAGTCCTTAGCTGCTGTCACAGTGCACGTGGACAGATTAGATCAGAGGGAGTTGTTGGAATAGCCCGCGCCTTCTTAGGCTCCGGTGCACGTTCCGTTTTGGTTGCTTTATGGGCCATAGAGGACCTGGCAACAAAGCAGTTCATGAGTCGCTTCTACGAGCACCTGGTCCATGGTGAAAGTGCCAGTGAATCTCTTCACCAGACCATGAAGTGGATGAGAGATTACGGCTTTTCAGAAGTGAGACAATGGGCGCCTTTTATGTTGATTGGAGATAACGTGACATTTGATTTTGGAAAGTAAAGGTCACTTTAGAGCGATTATTTGACATTAAAATAATTTCAGAAAAAGCTAATATGTCTTTTGAGAGGCTTTTTGTTCTTGACTAAACAGAGGAATGGATGGGGAATTCTCTTGTCTGAAGGGAACTTATTTCTTTTCCCTGTTTTTATTATTAACCTTGCCTATATCCGCACCGTATTGGGGAGTCAGGGTTGGTCCAGTAGTAAGAGAAATTACCTTTCGTTCCGTGTCTCGGAGAATATGGACAGAATCATTGCTGTAATATCTATGATAACGCATTCGTTTTACTGAGTTACTAACCCGTGCGCGTAGACCTCGGGTTGACTTCCAAGCATATAATCCAGCGCCTTGCCTGAAAATAGTCTTGCTTTTATTCATAGATGCCTTACCAAGACCGGGGAGGAGCTGGCAATTCGGTGCTTTCCTTTAAGCAGAGTCGTGATAATAGAGATTTGACCAAAGGAAAACTGAGTAAGCTGTGCGGATTGAAAGCATCAAGGGATAAAGGCTTGAGGGATCCATTGGTGCTTGATCGCTGTCCTTCCTTCCACTTGGTTCCGGTTTTTGTTGTACATCTGTTTGTAGATGTTAATAGAGGGAAAGTATCACGCAAATTTGCTGTCATTTCAAAAACCCCAAAAATGTTTGTCCGTCAGCAGAAACATAAAATAATTGTCTAGTTTGTTATAAATCACCCCAGTGCAAAACAACTGTCGATTAGTGCCTCTGGCCAGAGACAGAGTAGGCCGGTATGGATTGAAACTTGAAAAATATTAGGCTAATATTTTTCAAGTTCTCTCATTTTTGGTTCCAGAATGCTCTAGAAGAGATCACGAGTTGTTCCTTTCAAGAATTGAGTTGATGTCTTTCCCCTCGTCATTCTAGAATTATTTGGCAGCTGATTAAAGGTCTTATTTCATCATTTTTTACAAAAGATGCCAAAAAAACCCCCATCATACTTCCCCTACAAGGCCTTTGTTATTTTAAAGTACGGAATGACTGCGTTGACTGACTGCAGCTCCACCACTGATTAAGCGCCTTCCCCGAGTAAACACCTGACACGAGAGCAAAGATTCAAAAGAATCACCTTCAAATAAGCGCTACATTCTTCAAAAATCTTATATGAAGCCTTTGAGCGAAAACTGTACAACTATACAGCTCGTTTTAAACCCAGCGGTAGTCAATCGATCGAAATCAATATCAGAAATCAATCGATACAATTGATGTCAATCGATATCGATCACAGATTGCTATCGATTGATATCGATATCGATCTTCGATAAAGATCGATTGATACTGATTGCTATCTACGATCGGTTAATCGATTGATTATACCTCAGTTGTTAAACCTACTGCGAAGTAGACAGTCATGAGGACAGCTTTTGTTCTGTTTGTGAAGTTTTAAGTAAGTGCGTCTTTCGCAAAAATACCCCTCAAGTAAGCAGTGCATCAAAATGTGGATCAGTTTAACTAAAATGAATCAGCGCCACTAGCCTGCGTTCAGTCCTAATTTCAACAGCGCTCTTATTTCCTCTAATTGCTCGCTCGTTCAATTAGGCTTTAATTTTCGTTTCCAATTTCTCGTGAAAATGGTTTACCAAGGAAAACGAAAATTGGGCTTGATCCCTGGTTAGCTTTAATGTAGGACAAACCAAGGAACTAGCTAGGTTAATGTAAACGACAAAATGGCACTTTGGTTGGCCTCTTGGATTAAAAACTATGATTTTTATTTTGAATTTGTATACAAATTGGGCTTTAGTATTCTCCATTAAATTCGGGAATTCCTTTTAGTTCGAAGCATCTTGAATCAGAGTGAATTGTGTAGTGAATAATGTAGCAGGTCCTTTATTACCATTGATGCCTTCTGGGTCTGTGTATAGAAAGCCCAAAAACCCCCGGGGCGAGTGGGGGGGGGGGGGGGGTCAACTTAACCCCTATCCTTTGATATATCACTTTTGACAGAAAAGGTAACCCTTTCATGTCGCGTCTTTACAATAGTGGTACCCCTATCACATACCTACAGAAGAAAAACTGCATTTTTTTTCGATTGATCTGTTTGAGATGTTATGAATTCGGTCTCGTACCCTTCCCCATACTTCAGCTCGTGAAATCCATACCTTTTTCTATACTTTCAACCTGACAAAGGTAACTCATGTTTCGAGCGGGGCCTCCCTCGTATAGGCCATTATGGCGAGTACCCCCCTTCACCCACAACCCATTCCATTCCCAAAATGTCTTTAATTAACAGATACTTGCAAACTTATCTTGTAACCTCAAATACCTATTAAAACATTAGAAAATTTTGGTTGGAGGGTAAAAAGAAAGGTCTGATGCTGTAAACCTACACGAAAATCATTGAAACGAGAGGACCGCTTGTGATGAATCGGTTTTCCGGATGTCAAGCGTTGAAACAGGAAACAGAGACATACATTGCCGTCCAGTCTCCATTCCTTGCCCCCCAAAATCCTGAAACTGTTCGAAAATCAAGCCGAGAAAAGTTAGGTTGGAAAGGGTTAACAAGGTAAAGATAATGTTCCAATCAATTCGAAACCTTATCGTCCCCTCCCAGGGCATACGAAATTTCGAAGATTAGCTTGTTCCAATTTCTGCCTCCCGAGCAATCTCGTACCCAGACTCCTCACTTCGCTTTCAATTTTTTTAAAATACAATGTGACTTCACACTTCTGTACACGATAGAACGCGAAACTGTTGTGCATGGCTGACGCTTCCACTACATTTTTGAATTCTCCCAAACTTCTCACAGTGTTCCTATCAATTGCATAGAAATACGGACAAAGATTGCCCAATTTTTCAAGCTCTTCCCGTTTTCTCCTTAAGAATCGCTATAAACTGAGTATGACTCAAAAAATCACTTGATATTTCTTGTTTTTTTAAAGCTTTAACAGCAATTTCATGTTTGAGCGAAGGTACTAATAATAATATCACACGAATCGTGCATAGCCAAATCTCAATTATTGTATCCTTTTAAAAAGAACAAAGGCTGTGGGCAGACCATAGGAATGACAAATGTAGTTTCAGCAGGAAGTTACTGATTCTATGCTTTATTTTTGTTTATTTTTTGACAGTGCCAAAAAAATTGAAGTGTAGATGAAACAAAGCGTTTCATTTAAAGTCTGACATAAAGCTAACACTTTTATTTTCCAAGTGCTTGTTACAGCTTTTCGAGAAAAATATTTCCCTGTCGAACGAATTAAAGGAGTACTGAGGAGACGAGGACACAATCTTTAACTCGTCAACTTTTGACTGATGATGTAGTTGGCTTGAGCAGCAGAATACATCTCCACTTACCAAATGTTAACCCCATAATGCAATTCGTGGTTGAGATGATAAGTCGTTATTTCTTCGTCCAAAATCCCTATGATAATAGCTTTTTGCAGGAGAGGATTCATCCTCTCTTGCTTTTTAAAAAGAACTACTGCTGTGGACAGACCATAGGTATGGCAGAGGTAGTTTCAGCAGGAAGTTACTGATTTTATGCTTTAAATTTGAACAGTACCAAAAATATTAAAGTGTGGATGAAACAAAGTGTTTCATTTAAAGTCTGACATAAAGCTAACACTTTTATTTTCCATGTGCTTGTTACAGCTATTCGAGAAAATATTTCCCTGTCGAACGAGTTAGAGGAGTACTGAGGAGACGACGACACAAAAATTTAACTCGTCAACTTTTGACTGATGATGTAGTTGGAAAGAGCAGCAAAATAAATCTCCACTTGCCAAATGTTAACCCGATAATGCAATTCGTGGCTGGGATGATAAGTTGTTATTTTTCCACACAAAGCTCTGTAATTTTACGCCAAATGTAAATTGAAGAAACCAGTAAAAAAAGAAAAGAGGGATCAGGACTACCTTTGCCGCGAATTGAAACAAGGATCTGATATTTGGTGAGGGGACGGTTTCCAAATACCTGATCAAATCCCACGATTTCGCCAATTAATTTTGACTACTCTATTGGAATCGTTTTGCCTGACGGCAAAATTAACATAAAATCTCGCTGATCAAACATAGAGCGTTTTCTATCAAAGTCGTAAATAGCACAGGGTACTTATTTGTTCGGTTCTAAAAGTGATGCCAGGCTACCATCACCACATCAGCTTGTACGATAAAAACCGCAAAATGGAGTACGTACTAAATTGTTTAAGCGTAACTACGATCATTTAACCACATCTGCGTGAGAAGGCTACAAATCCCGTGAGATGCCTAGCGCGGGAAAACACGCCAAACCCAAGCCAAGTTTGTGTTGCATTCCCTCCAGACTTATTGAAAACCGTACGTTCGCTGTGATTGGTGGCATCAGGTTTTTCTTATCCAATTACAGAGTTCAGCAAAACCAGAACTAGAGAAAGCACGTAGCTACTTTCGACACCTGAATAAAATCCTTCTAGTTGTATGGGTTAAAACAGTTCGGAAAAAAAATCCACCTAGTTTTAAAGTCTATCTATCTCGATAAAATCTTCTCTAAACCCTCGGCAGTGTTCACTGGTAGCGAGCACGTGTAGTTTTCGCAAACGTACGCCGTAGCCTTTCCATCTTTTCGCTCCAGTGTTTTGAAGACTGACAACTTGGAGGCGAGGAAGCTATCTTGTTTACCATCACATAACATCAGGACTTTGTTCGGCACGTAATGAGTGTGAACGCACTGCAGAAGTTTTTTCGTGTCCTCGGATTCTCGGTCACCAGCAATTATTATCTAAAAAGAAAAGTTCACATGAGGACAAACAAAAACAAAGAATATATGATAGTTTCCGTCACAAGTGTTATCCACCCTCGGAGGATCTGAGTACCGTTAATAATTTACCGTTGGCAATATATTCAAATATGTAAGGCTATTCTGAAGTTACTTGTAAAACAAATTTGAACAGGAAATTGCTTTGGTCAAGACTCTGTTATCTTCTACTTTTAACTGCTATAACCAGAAATAAGACAATTATGCAAAAGACCGATTTTCTCTGCTTTCTAGTAAAACAGGAGCTTTTTGTTAATGTTGTTTGGATGTTTGTTTGGGGACGCGTTTTAAAACTTGAACGTAATTCTTTCTTCCCGGTTGGGAATAGAACCGTTTTTATGTCGTTTGTTTGTTTGCTTTTTAAGCTAAATTTTAATTTTTTAAACCCTAGCACGTGAAACTACTGCTTTTAAGCACTTAAAAGTGCTTTCATTCCATTTCAGATAAGGATTTCACAACTGAAGAAAAAGTTAAAATAAACTTATAGAACAACCAAGGAAAGCATACGGACTGCGCCACAGTGATGTACTGCTCAAAAGCTTTGATCTGACGGATCGCACTTAACTTAAGAACGGATTTGACGAGCTGTCAGTAAATAAACAACGCCACAGGAAATAATTGCTCACTAACTTTCATTTACGTTGTCACACTTTCAGATTTCGTTCAGGCTCAAAAGTTAGGACCAACTAGTACAGCACAATAAATACCACCACAAGAAAGTACTGCTCAGTAGCTTTCATTTGAATGGTCACATTTTAGTATTTCATCCAGATTCAAACATTAGAACAACCTTGCACAGCGTCATAAACAGCACCACAGAAAAATACTGCTCAGTAGCATTCATCTGAATTTCATTCAGACTCAAAAGTTAGAACCACCTTGTACAGCATAATAAACAGTACAACACGAAAATACTACTCAGTAGCTTTCATTTGAAATTTCACAATTCACAAGATACAAGGTTTCAATCCAGGAATGAACGGATTATTGTGAACTACCAGAAGGTAAAATTGAATTGTTTTTACCTGTTTTCTAGGTTGAAGGTACATCATATAGTTGGACGCCAATTCAGGTAATGCGAGAGGAAGCTTTGAAAGCAACGTAACCGAGGCTTTGATGATCTGCTTCGCCCTTTCAAGATATTTCTTTTCATCTGTAAAGCTGGACAGCCGGACCAAGTTCCCTACTGACGTTGAATTAGCGCTTGGTTCAGCGCCATCTTGAGCTACAAATGTAATAATAGAAATAAAAAAATGTTTATTTTATCTCTCAGTTAGTGCGCGCGGTATGTTTAGTCAATTTTGCGGGCCATATTGCACTCTACGACCCGCTAAATTTGAAAGTTGCTCCTTTCCCGCGCACCCGATTAACCACAGAGATATAATAAATACCTTTCTAACCTCGTTTTCTCGGTCCATACTGTAAGTTACGGACCCTCGTTTTTTTCCCGTTGATTTACGCCCCGCGCGCTTGGGCCATAAATCATTGGGAATAAACTCGGGCATCGGTCTGATGGTTGCCACTTCGGAAAATTTGATGTTCTTAAAACTAGCAAACAAGCGTCCGAAGCTTTGCTTCTTGGGCTGAGCATTATCAAATTTCCGCGAATAATTATCAGCTGACATGCTGTCCATCGACAGAAAGACAATTGGGTCAGTTAATATTAAAAGACAGTTTAGACGGTGTTTAACAAAACCACGTTCTAAGCTATTTTCAATTTTGCCAACAGTCATATCTAAACATTGTCTGCTGCTGACGGTAACAAGAAGGTTTGCATCCCAGACTAGAAAACTATTTATCTACTTGAAATAAACCGCTAATCAACAGATTTGGAGGCCCATTTATTGTCTTAAGCCGGGGCCTACGTTAGACTCTGTTTAAATAACTGGCCCAATATTGTTCAAACAGTGAACGAGGCCCAACTGAATTCATTATCACCTAAAGAAGACTGAATTGTTTTAGTGCACGCCCAAACGACTGAAATAGGAAAAAAATATGGAATTTTAATTTCCGAGATCACAAAATCTCAAGATCGTTATCCAACAGTCAAGGTAAAAGGCCAAGTTTCCTTCTAACCTTCTTTCATCCGGACCAGAATAGACGGATCATCCGGTGTGACCATGAAGTAGCCTGCACCTTCGTTGTCCCATAGTAGTTCATCCAGCTTGCCCTGTAGTTCCACTGCCCATTCTAACCACTGTTCATCCAGTGACGCTTCATACAGGTCCAGCAAACCACGAATCATGAACACATAGTCGTCCGCAAACCCGAATATAGGGGTGTCGCTAGAAAGAGAAGAAGCCAAAATTGTGCACGTTAGAAAACAGATAGCTTTCCTGAATGGGGCTGTCAATTATCTATCTTTGTTATACAGCTAGAGTAGAGTTGCGTTAACCTGGAGGCACGCTGTCATTGGTTGTTTCATTTAGGGTCACGTGGTGGTGAGTAAGTTCAAATATAGCCCGCATGGGTGACAATTCAAAAACTGGCTCATGGCGCTCAGCGAATAATCAACCTTTTTGAAAACGTATCCAAACAACTATAAAGCAAGAGTACAAGGAGAACTAATATTTCAGGAATACCTACATTTGCATCACCTCTCCACTGTCCCCGCGGTAGCAACTGCGCAAGAGTTTTCCGGAATCCTTGTCAAACAAGTGTTTCCTCACAAATTCGGCCGCTTTAATCGCTCTTTTTTTATAGACATCTTCGCTAAGAACTTGTGCCCCGCGAGCAAGGCCAGAGATCATGAGACCTGGAAAGCAAAACAACCTGAAACATTGGAAAACTGTACTTTTTCCCTCTTACTTTCCCCTTATATTTTCCAATGACTGGCATTTTATCTTTACCCTGTAATCGAGCATATTATGAAAATAATGAATTCTGTCCCTCAATCTCTTGAAATATAGATGAACGCTACAACTCTTTAAAATGCACCGCCTGTAATTCCAATATTTCTTACATACAGCCTTTAACAAAATATATACATGTATCTTTTGCACAAGTGGTACCTAAACGTTGAAGGTGCTTAACTACATAACATGGTATTTTAATTATCCCTGACGGCCATATTTCTTGGCGTTATTAAAACGTGAAACGAATTTCCTTCCTGTGAATCGCGGTTTACTAAGTAGCCGAAAACCATGATTTTCCACATCACTTCCACTCGTAAAACTCCAACTGATTACTAATGTCCTTGGTTGCGGGTGTTAGGGATGGAATTGAATGGCTGGCATATTCTGGCGTTGTGTGTTGAAAAAAATAAAGGACAATTGAGAAAGAGAAAACACTAAAACCTTATTCTACAGGAATTCAATTGAAATATTTCCCTTTATGTTATAGCTGCATTTTCTTCATGAGGGAAGGTACATGAACTACTTACTCGTTAAACTTCAGAACGTTTTTCGCAAAACCCAACTTACATTCCCGTGAACAAATAAATGCTTCTTTACAAGACTAGTGTCTTACTTAGAAAACTACAGATGTATATGGTTTACTTAGGCGCTAGGCGTTTCCACATTAGATATTTATGTCTAGTTATCCGTATTAATTTTTTTAAAACTTTAAATTAACTAAATATTCATATATGTATCAATACAATCTTAAAAGGAAATGTGAAATAAAGTTGTTGTTGTTGTTGTTGTTGTTGTTGTTGTAGATTATGATCATCCAGGTGACTGCAGTCAATGTCACCTCGAACAGTCCTTCTCAGGACTTCACTCACTAATTTGCCTTCTTATGATATCACTCGTGGGTCCAAACAATTTACAGTTCCAATAATAATGTTACTTTAGTAAACAGTACTCACCATTCCAAGCTGTGATCATCTTGGTGTCTAGATGAGGCGGGGGTCTGTTTCTCCGTTCTTCAAAGAGGATTTCCCTCGCTCGAGCGAGTTGCTCTCTTGCTACTGTTTCATCCACGTCAGACAATCGCGCTGTCTCCTGTAAGTTTCCTCGCACAATGAGAACATTCTTTCCTCGCAGCTCTTTATGAGGGTCCTACAAAACAACGAGGACAAAGTGTGACGTGGTTTAATCCCACGATCTTGTACGCGTAGTGCCATGCTACCAGTAACTCTGACTGGTTTCCCAAAAAATACAATGAATAGAACTATAATATGTTTTGGGCTGATGTACTACGGAAAGGTTTGATCATCAGCAGCAATTGACCGTCTTTCCACTGAGAAAATCGGATCATAACACTCACTTGATTTTACACTCTATGAGTGTTCTCACCAGAACCCCACACCCCACCGAACCCCTCCCTCCCCCCCCCCCCGCCCCTGCTCCCACCCGTTGAAATAATGTTTTTAAACAGAAAATTCTGCATAGCAATATACAGTTGAATCTCTCCAAAACGGCCACCTTGGGGACAGAAGAAAGTGGCCTTTGTGGAGAGGTGGCCGTTATATGGAGGTAGGGGTGTAATATGACAACTTTTTTTCGGGAAGTACACGTTTATTGTGCCAAGTTTGTGCTTACTGTAGCCTATAATGGCAATCCAATAGATAAAATACACAGTAAAACGTAAATAATGTTTTGAATCAAAATGTTAACAAGACGAAACGAGCAAGGTTCGCAACATTCGCTATATTATTGTAGACAATTTATGCTTACTGCAGCATATAAATGGAACACAATCAAAATACGTATATCATTAAAATGGATACAGAAACGTAATGTTCCGAAGACAAATGTCGATTACTGCATCAGTTTATTAAAAAAAAAAAAAGGTTTTTACAAAAACGAACTGTACTGGCCGTTGTCGAGAGGTTATTTTGGCAGTTGGGGTAGCACGTTAGTGGCCGTTGCCGTTGTGGAGAGGTTTAAATAAGAGCTAATGTATGGGCTGTCCGCCGGGACAAAAAAATGTGGCCATTGTGGAGAGGTGGCCGTTAGTGGAGGTTCTACTGTAACTATGAAACTCAACATTTTTAAGGGTGAGAGGGAAGGTGAGGCAAGGAAAGGTGAAAATACCAAACCTTACGGCGACCATTGGTGGTCACTTGAATCACTACAATGGAATCTTTCTTCTCAAACTCATTAATAATTCATCAAGAGAAAACAAAGAAAATCACTACCGTGACCGTGGTTTGGATATGGGATCCTAATTACCATAACATTTTGCCAACTTTAGCCTTCAATTTCTCCAAGAATTATAGATCATCTGAGAAGCCATATCAAACACTCGAAAGTGTGTTTCATCACATATCCAAACACCTCGAAGTCGTTTAAAAAAACTCGGCTGCACCTCGTTTTTTCAACCTACTTCTCAGTGTTTGGATATCTGATGAAACACGCTTTCTCGTGTTTGATATTTTACTTCTCAAACTCATTAATAATTCAAAAGCCAAAGACAAAGGAAATCATGCACCGTGACGTGTTTGGAAATCTGATGAAAAACTCCTCGTTTTTGCATCCTTAATTTCTCCTTTTGTTTGAGAAGTTATATCAAACACTCGTCACAGTGTTTCACGGCAATATCAAAAACCGCGTATTTTCAACTCTCTTCTCGGTGATTGATATGTAATGAAACACTGTGTCTCGTGTTTGATATATTACGTCAAACACACGGGCTACCCTTTTTTCGTCAAAGGTAAATATCCGCCAAGAGGACTTTACTCTTTTAAAATGATCATATTCTACCAACAGTACCCTCCATTTTAACAGCATTTAATTGTCCTTCATTTCTCTTTTGCCACGAGCGACAGTAAAACGTTGAAGAAAAAGACAAACCAGTGAATATAAAATATAGACCCCCTTCAGTTTGCCCAAAAACTTTCTACATGTACACTCAAACCTATTTTCACTTTTTTGTTCAACTTGTTTTAACCCAGTGAAACAGGTTTTACCTGATGGGGTTTAACATTTCCTTCGGTCTCCACTCCATAATGTTTCAGAAACAGGTATGAAGTAGGTATGCTCTCGCCGGATTTACTTGTGATCCTTTCTTCCTGCAGTAGTTGTCGTATTTCCTTCTCCTCCCAAACACAGAAGGCACCTTCTTTCTTGTGACTGTCGGTTTCACTTGGCAAGGAATCGGCATCTTCAGCAGAATAGAATCCACCAAGCTGTGAAAAATAACGAGAAAAATTTTCTTTAACTACCAAAACGTTAGTTGTTACAATTCTGGGATGACAGACTGTACATACCTTGTGGCTCAAATCCCTCATCACATACAACAAGATGTCTCTTGTCGTTTCTGCCAGGTTCTCTTTCTTGCTAACCTGTAAACAAACAGCAAAGGAGTCGTAATGTCACAAGCGAGAACTTAAATTACAATGCCCCTTGTAAGCATCCTAACTATAGTACCAAGTCTCTCCGCAGCTCTTTTTTCCAACTTTGCTACTAGTACTAGACACTGGAATAACCTCTCTAACGGGTTAAGAACCACATCTTCTGGGGAAATTTTCAGAAGATCAAGGATCTTTGCGTGCTACATGTACCTAACCAATCCCTATCTTCAACTTCCTAAGTATCTTCAATGCCTCCATATCTTTATTTGCTTATTTCGTTATTTACCTATTCACTTATTACATTTACATTCTCTTATTCCAACTCGACTTTGTTTTACTTATCTTAGTATATAATTGTTATTTGCACGAACACCTTTAAACGGCCGCGTTGCTCATTTTGTGGTTCGCGTATAAATAAACTGCTACTGCTGCTGCTGTTGCTGCTACTGCTTTGGCTGCTACTGTTTCTGCTATTGGAGCTATTACTACCACTACTGCTACTGCAGTCGAGCCTCCAGTAAACGGACACCCTCGGGACCAGAAAAAATGTCTGCTTAAGAGAGGTGTCCGCTTATGGGAGGTTAAAAACGTAGCAATTGTATGTAGCTGAGTGACCAAGTGTCTGCTTATGAGAATTGTCCGCCTACGGGAGGTGTCTGTTAGCGGGGGTTCAACTGTACTGCTGTTATTTTTAATACTGCTGCTGCTGCTTCTAATACTGTTGCTGCTGCTGCTGCTGCTACTGCTACTGCTTACTGCATCTGCTGCTGCTACTGCTGCTTCTAATAGATTATGCTGTTACTGCTTACTGATACTGCCGTTACTGATGCTACTACTACCGCAACTACACCTACTCCTACTGCTGCTGCTGCTGCTGCTGCTGCTGCTACTACTACTACTACTACTACTACTACTACTACTAAAGCCTACCTGGTAACCATCAGCATACAGAACTGCCAGTTGTGCCTGATCATACAACATCTTCTCAAAATGAGGGACGTGCCAGAAGCGATCAGTTGAATACCTGTGAAATCCCTAACAAGTATGTAGTCGAAAAATCACATGATCCACATTGACATGAATATTCTTAACAATTTACTTTTATAAGCCAATACGTAAAATAAGTTGCCAATACGTACACGTAATTAGTTTCTTAAATAAATTGAGTATCTTAAGTTAAGGTAATAAACAGACTGCAGGAAATGTGCCCAATAATATCCCAACAGGCTTATTACAACTTACTGTACAACTTCCCACAAGCCATGCTTTATAAGAGCCTTTTGATAAAAACGTTTGGTTTGGGAATTTTAGCCAAAATTTTAAGTGACAGACAAAGGACAAGATTTCTAGTTATGGACATTTCCACATATTACAATCACGTTATCACTTTATGAGTAAAGATTTTGACATACATGTATTAATCAGTTACAGTGTACAATGTAGATGTTCTGACATGTTGAGATGTGTTTACACCAGTGTTTGAGTTAACAGGGTAAATTTGAGCCAAGAGAAAGTCAAATTAGTTTGAGTTAGCAGGGAGTTTGAGTTAACCAAGTTCGCGTTAGTGGGGTTCTACTGCATTTCCTATCTTTAACAATAAAATTATTTTCAAGGCTAACCTGTCCAATGTGGTCATGAATTCCGCCTTTCTCCATGAACTCCAGCGTTTTGAGCACCATATCCAATGCTGTTTTTCCTTCTTCAGAACCAGCTTTATAGGCAAAATACCTCAACAGAAAATTAAAGTTTGCTGCAAAGAAAAAGAGACAAACAGAACATGGTGTAAAAAAATAATTTCAATCTGATGCAATATAGAAAAAATTTCCAAGGGATACATAATTTATGTATAGATTCAGTAGTCTCCTGAAGCCATACGGCACAAATTTACTGTTTAAATTCATGTGTGCTGTGTGTATTTACAACATCCATATGCAATAAATGTCGGTCTCTTTATCTGATAAGCAAAGCTGTTTTTACATTGTAAAAAGCCTTGAAGCATAACCTGCCTTACCAATAGTGCTCTTTAGATCACCTTTTGTTGTTGTACGTGTAGCTCAGGTTTGCTTTTTCGTGAAATATATAGGATGTTTCAAATATTTATATTCATTTATTCATCTTTCACGGGTATATTACGAGCTCACAATATGACCAGCTCCCAGTTGGCTTGATAGCTCAGTTGGTAGAGCACTGCAATGGCATCGCAGAGGTCATGGGTTCAAATCCCGTTAAAGCCTGAATTTTTTTCAGACTTTCCTTTTGCAACTGTTTAAGTTGCGTATCAACTTCGAGGATCTTTCGTCTATTTGATCTTTCATCCACATTTCAAAATATACGTTCCATATATTTACATTCAAAATATGGTAATCTTGCCCATAATCATGGTTTTTACTGCAAACAAAGTGCAAAGCAGTACATAAAACATTGGGGCGATTTTCATGAAGGAATCAGAGGTCACATGAAAAAAATTGGGCAAATCAGAGCTTAAGACTGCAAAACAACGAAAAGCAGACTAGAAAGCACTCTCACTTTTATTAGAAAAGTATGGGGACAAGATAGGATAATTTGTTCTTTGACATTAGGTGTAAATGAAGGGTTTCACTCACATGCTTGTGGAAATTTTGGTGCTCCTCCATATCCACCATATTCCTCATCAAAACTTGTTTTCATGTCGCTAAACAACTTGTCAATACACTCCGTACTGGGCATGTCGCCGGCCTCATTGGGTTTGTGCATTTCACCCGTGTGCTGCTCAATCGCCTTAATAATGATATTTGCCTGCTGAGTCAGCTTGTCTTTGTTTTCATTCCACTGGAAAAAAAGCCAAAATTATTATTAAATCCTTAGCAAATTTTCCTCCCCATGTTTGAGGTGTATAAAGGCGTCAAATTTCACTTCCAGTTGGGTATAATACCGCGCAAGAAGGGAGACTGAAGATAGTATGGCTGTGACATCAATACAGGAACGCTTAGTCTTGTGGTTTCTCTATTCCTTAGTTGTTTCATTCTGAGTGTTCAACAATCCCATTCATATTTTCGTCAACACAGTTTTCTTCCTCTGCACATGAAAAACAACCAAGGAATAGAGAAATCACAAGACTAGTGTTACTGTGCATGAAGGTGGTTGTCAAAAATGGAGGTTCTTAAAACCAAAACGGTAGTATTTTTGAACATTGTTACCCAATTTAATTTAAATGCAAACAAAAGAATATTAAAATAACAGCCAGCTATTTTTGCATAAGGCCTATCACAATTGGCACTCTTGGGGCAAATAAATTCATAAAACCCTGACAATATTTCAAAACACTGAGTCCAACCTGCTTGGAAATATGATTGAGAATTGTCCTGAATCCTGGTCGGCCAGCCTGATCTTCTGGAGGAAAATAAGTCGCACCAACAAACGGTTTTAAATCTGGAGTCAACCACACACTCATGGGCCAGCCACCTCCACCTGTCATGGCCTGTGAGAACATCAAACCACAACAATCTAATGTTAATGTCTCAGTTATTATCAAGGGTTTATTCTCGAATACAGCATTGTGGAGTAAGTAAATAAGTAGATTTGGTGCAGCGTATCCTCTGTGCTGTAAAAATATCACAAGGGAAGCATATCTTCAAATTAGGCTATTGGAATAAATTGAAGACTTGAATAGCTTTTTCAAACAGTTGTCTTACTACAAAGCAGAGGCAGTACCACAGACTACAAATTCAAGCTGTTGAAGCAACTTTTCAAAAACTCATTAATAATTCATAAGCCCATTGACCTATCAAATGGTCGATAAAACATCACGTGCAGTGGTTTTAAAACCCGATAAAACCTCCTCCTTATTAGTATGCAGTGTTTAATGTTTTTCTTGCATGCTAATTTCTAACGTTCACAAACCCATCATTGTTATGAACTCTCTTGACAAAACGTTTTTCAAGAAATGCTTTTAAAGCTGTTCAAAAAACTCACAGCAAGTGTTTTATCAGATTTAAAACCACTCGGCTGCACCTCGTGGTTTTAAATCCCGAAAAAACAATTCTGCTCTTGTTTTAAACATTACAGAAATTTATTAAAATGGATAAGGGGGTTAGTTTCATAAGAAACTGCGGTGCTGCATTGTTGGGAGTAGAAACAAATGTTTGTAATAATTATTGTAATTTGGCAACCATAAAGAGATTGTGGCCCAGAGCAACAGAATCTTTTAATGGTGGCCAATTTACCTTTAGTAATCAACTCTGTTGATAAACCAAACATTCATTCCAACTTACAAAAAATTTGGTATCTCGAAAATATCAACTTTTACATGATCAATGAAATGCTAAATTTGAGGCTGTGGGTGCAAGGTGCAAGTATCTGGGATCCCTCAAAACCTGAACTGATTCTGACAAAGGTGATCACAACATACTGCACTGTATACATACTGCAAATTGTACATATAATTTATCTATATATCTATCGTATATATCTATATAACAACTACCGCTTTTGGAATTGTCCTCCTTTTGTTTTTCTTTGTCTATTTTTCTCTTCACCAATATTTTAATATTAAACATCCCAAAATCAGCAAATCCTACCAATCACAGTTAAAAAAGAGCTCAGAATTAAAGAATATGGCCTTTTCAGTTTCAGAATTCACATCTTATTGTAAACTATTCTAATCACCTGAATATAGGTCATGTACACTTTGTCCACATCTGGTCTTTCCTCACGGTCTACTTTCACCGAAACAAATTTTTCATTGAGGATTTGTGCAATCTCTTCACTCTCAAAGGACTCTCTCTCCATCACATGACACCAGTGACAAGTTGAGTAACCCACTGTGACAACAAAAAGTATAGAAATAAACAAAAGATTCTGTTCATTTCACAACTTCAGTTAAGGTCTGTGCCCACTTTTATTACTGCGCATACATTCTGCACATCTCAAGATACCTGGGCTGCCTATGGGTGGTGCCTACTAATACAGGGATATTTTTGCGCGGTTTAAGGTGGCCGAACACAGTATTCCGGTATACAGCTGTTAGTAAACATTACTTGAAAACTACGTACTTCTGAGTACCCAAAATTAGCATGATGCAAGATTAACTAAGAATGAATAAATTTTGATCCATCTTGTTCAGCAAGGTGCCGTTGCCATGGCAATACAGCAAGCTATTAACTGTCCAGAAATAACGGTTTTCCTTAATTTTTAGAAAATGCACTCGTTAGATTTTTTCCATTTTTTGTATCCAGAAAAACCCACAAAATACTGACATAGTGATGCTGCTTTTATGTAATTTTAACAGAGAGATCTCCTGTTGGTTTTGCACTTTGATGTTTTTTGAAGATACACTCTGTTAGATTTTGGTTTTTGTTTTTTAGGCGAGTTACGCTTTTAGAGAACTACTGTTTTGTCAAATTTCACAAAATTCTAATGAGCGCTTCCCTAGAAAACAGTCCATTTCCATTAAAAGAACCAGTCACAATTTTTTGGTCAAATGCGCAGGCATGGCTTTTAATTAGGTTTTCTCAGCAAAGACGAAAAGCGTACAAAAAGGCTTAGCTCTTCATGAACTCACTTTCTTTGTTCGGTGATAAATGAATAAGGATTCACAAACGAGAAACTGAGTCATTTTAGGAACAAAACTCACCTTTGAGATCTATTTCGTATAAAATCGAGGGATCAATAGTATTTGCTTACCACAAGCCTAGCGCGCGCTTAATAGTACCACTAACAGAATCTGTAAAGCGCGCGCAAACTGTGTTCGGCCACCTTAAAATTACGCAGAAAAGGCAGAACTTAGCATTGGTGCCCTTGGTATCCAAAAAGAAAATATAGGGTAACCATGCATTTTTCAGAGATAATTAAGCTTCAATTTGGAAAAAAAATGCCATATATTGCTTTGTAATTTACTGTTTTTTAGAATAATTGTTGCCCCCAATTTTCTTTTTGGATTTCAATAGCCCTAGCTAAGATCTGCTTTCCTCACAAAGTCATAAACCCACAAAAATACTTTGTTATTAGTAGGCACCATTTCCTTTGTGTTTCCTTGTTTCCTCTCTTGTATTTTGTTTTCTTTTGCTATCCGTAGGAAAAAAACATTTATTTAAAATTAATAATCTTATTCAAAAGGGCATATAATAAGATTTAATTAGATATTAAGTATAATTACTTTTAATATCTTGCCCTTCTCCATTTCCTTTGTTATTGTTATAAACTGTTGTAATTTAATATGAAGTATAGGAAAAAATAAATATACAAAACAAAATGAAATTTTGCATGAAAGACCCTCTGCTCACATTTAACATTTTATCTGCACTGCTAATCCTTGCACGTTTCTACCTGCTCCAAAGGCAGGCCTGTACCAGACCCAAAACCTACACCAGAATGATGTCACCACCTTGCTGGATTTTGGAGTACACATTAAAGAAACAGTAAATTGTGAATTATGGCATAACTGTTTTTTTTTTTTTTTTGGTACACTGTACGGCGAGTCCAGCCATAAACAAACATAAAAAAGAGGAAAAACTTGGTAAAAAACCAACCAAGCCATTCCATTTCTTTTTAAAAGATGACTTTCAGGGCAGGAAGAGATTGCTTTTCTATAAAAGCACAGCATTCAATTTGTTGTATCATGGCCAACAACTGGCAAAATTTGAGTACCGTTATATGAAATAGCTGCTTGATTTTGCAAGTCATAGAGTAAATAGTACAGAATAAACCTTGCACAGATCCAATGTGTACCCCAATACACTGGATCCACACAAGTTTGAAAAAAAATTGAGAAAAATAATATCGAAGTACACTAGACAGAGACTTGTGAAGAACATTATTGCAAAAATGCATAGTTTTACATGACTTCAAATTCCCATATTTCTTGCAAGTTAAATTAATCCATTTCAAAATTCATCACAAATAGAGATTATGTATTTTACATCAATGTTTTATACCATACCAACTCACCAGAAAGAAATATGGGTTTATTTTCTTGTTTTGCTTTCTCAAAAGCTTCATCTCCCCAAGGAAACCTCGAAGGCAATGAAAACCAGTTTCACATTACACAGAAAACAGCTCTGCAGTGGTGTCTAAATCTCTGCATTAAACATATAGACACCTCCAAAGACAGGCAGCCTCTTATAGAACCTGCCGTTTGATTGCCCCAAGAGGGACAGAGCCCCATCTCTTCATGCTTAGAAGTAATCATTTTCCTCCACAGGGTGGAGGAAAATGATCGTTTATGTTTCCCAGCAGGTGTCCACCAGAGGACAGGTAAAAATGTGGTTTGCATGGCTGATGACATCCCATGGGTGGATATGTTGTAGGTTAAAATGAAGTTCAGGTTAAAATGACTTCAACCTAGTTGAATTTTACTTTCTTTGTTCCCAAAATATGATAGTGATTAATAATTATTATTAGGAGACAAAGGAGAATGAAAATCAAACTAGGTTCACATCATTTTAACCTGAAATTCATATTTTTAAACTACAAACAGATAACTTTCTGTACATTCCCATACATTTATCATACAAGCACCACAGTCATAGCAACCACATTTATACAAACAGTGACCATGAACAGAGCGAGTCAGAAGATGTATACACAAAATGCATGGGCCATGTGAGTGCGGAGATCTTGCCAAAAAACTGCCTGGGAAACCTAGAGCCAGCCTGTCCCAAGGTGGCCCATACATGTAATAAAGGTTATGAACTACTGCGTGATGTCACAAATGGTTCACAATGTATCCAACAAAGCGTGTACACAGCCAATCAGAGCAGACGTTCTATGATGATCTTCACAACAGCCATTATAGGTGGTTTGCAACCAATCCCTAGAGACCCAAAAGACAATGGTGTGGCAGCCATGTTGGATGACAGAACAAAAGTTCTGTCATCCAACATGGCCGCCAAACCGTTGTCTTTTTGGATCTCCGGGGATTGGTTGCAAACCACCAATAACACCACCTGTTTGGCTTCAACACTAGTCTGTTCTCTTGGCTATCCAAGAACCGCGAACGAAAATGCCGTGAGAAAAATAACTTAAGGTGATAGCGATTTAAATCTAGAGAAACTTATAATGCTTGGAGACCACATATTTAGTTGTTAATAATCTCACCATTCTTTTTTAACTTACCAGTCTACAGGGTTATGCTTATGTTGCAGAAGGTATGGCGACTTGGAATGCTGCAGTCGGTTCATGTGCTTGGGTTTCTCGCCTTCCCCACTTCCGCTAGCCGATGCCATCGTCCGACGGAGAAGAAACGAGCGTTGTTGGATAGTAATAGAAATGGCTTTTCTGCTTGTTGTGGTAGCTCTGTTTCCAAAGAAAGTTAACCTGGAAAAACAGCGAGGAAAAATTGTCAAATAAAACATAAGACCGCTTTCCGCTTTCTAAGGGAGTGGGACTGAGAAGGACTGGGTATAGTTTCGGTCTGTCATGTCGCTTTATTGCTTATTGCGCTGGTATATCACTCCAATCTCAATCCCCCAGAGCCGGCTGACGCAAAAGCCCGTACCCGATGTTCGTCAACTCGACTAGGAAGCTTTCGTTCTCGTCTTGCCCTCGCTTGGCAAGGAAACGACTGCTACACACAAGAAGTCAAACAATTGACGTTGGGGAGCTGGGGACATCTTTTGAGCGGCTTTATTGCCTCCCTGCCCTCCCCCCAGGAACGAGGTGGGCGTTTACAGGGATTTGAACAAACCAAGGAACAAACGAATCTTCAAAAGTTGAAATTTCCGTACTAAAGGGGGTGGTGAGAATGCTTGGTGAAAAAATTGCTTGAACTTTATTTTTTACTAAACAAGGCTGGAATGTTGAGGTAAAGGCAATTTTAAATCATTTTCAATGCCCACTAAAAGATGCCAGAACCGATTTCGTGCCAGAAAAAAAGAAAGAGTTGTTTCAAACCAAGTATTCATTCATTGACGTTTTTTCCAGTTTCTCGTAAGGGGGTGTTTACATGATACCGGCGCGACTTTCATTCCGGTACGAGTTCACTCCGGTTCCCTCTTGTGGCTCTGTATTCGTTTACATGATACCAGCCCAAAATCTTGTACCGAAGCGAGTCATACCGGTGCGAGTTCACCCCGGTAACTGTACCGGGGCGAGATTTTCATTCCGGTACGAAAACTCGTTCCGCTGCCATGTAAACGCGGTACGGCCGTTCGCTCCAGCATGAAAATCACTCTCCCGGGAGTCTAGAACGGATAGCGCATGAGCAGTCTTCAATATTCAATTCAATATGGCGCCAAAATCACGTCGGTCGACAAAAAGTATCCCTTCATGTAAACACGGTATGAAATCACAATGTCATACCGGTATCAAACTCGCACCGGTGCGAGTTTTCACTTGTAAACACCCCCTAAGTTATCAATTATTCAAGTGACGTCAGAATGTCAAAGAATGCCCTGATATCGACACGTAAATCGAACTAAAGCTACTTTCTCATCCCGAGTCATCCAGACTCAGCAAATCGTTCGGATCCCTATCCCGAGAAATTACTCCATAAAGGAAAACAACGAGCATCACTTTTGTTAAAAATGGTGAAATAAGACCTTCATTACAAAATAATTCTAGAACAACGCCGAAGAAACAAATCAACTCAGTTCTTGAAAGGAACAACTTGTGATCTGTTCTGGCGCATTTTGGAACCAAAAGGCGAGAACTTGAAAACGGTAGACTCGGCTAAATTTTTCTCAAGTTTCAATCCATTCCGATCTACCCTGTCTCTGGCCAGAGGCACTAATTGACAATTTTATTGCATTGGGGTGATGATTGTTTCTGTCGACAGACAAACATTGTTAGGTCTTGAAATGACATCAAATTGCGTGATACTTTTCCCATTAACCTGCATAAAACACCTGTGAATAAATAACGTGGGAGGTCGGTAGGAACAGTGTAGGCACCCAATGGCCGCCATTTCGATGGATATCTGCTCGTACGGCCTTAATTACTTTAGAAATTCGGATTTAGTTTTAAAGAAAATCCATGGTTTTCATCGGCAAAATTTCGTAGCACAGGAAAACTGATTCCTTTTGTTATATCTCGTTGAAAATGCGACGTAAGGCCAGTCATCATTTTGGTAAAGCCAACCGACAGCTCATAAATATAGGAAAATAATAGATTCGTTTCCTAAAACCTTTTCGGCCTGCGACCAAAATTTTCAGCTGAAGCATCCGAACAGAGCAGAGCAGAACAGGCCACCAAACGATCTGGGAACATCGAACAAAGGAGACACAACTTTTTCAATATTATAATGTTGTAGTTGGGCGCTAGCTTCTGTAAGAATATCAAATTCTTCTACTCCATTTAGATGTCCGTTCCCAGTTTAGATTTTTTATCAGAAAGAAGAAAATATGTCAATGTGATAATTTAATTGTAAAACTGATCGCATTCAAGTTTTTAGGTACATTGTTCATCAAGTGTACATGTATTTCTAAAATTCCCACTAGCGAACTACTACCATCTTATAATTGAACCTGCTATTGTTTCCAATGAGTTAGATAAGACTATCGAAATAGTCCCCAAATACAAATTTCAAGACAAATTTGAACTGAATATGTAATGAATGGATTATTGTAAATGTTCTTTGTATTTTTCAATATTCCTAGCCTGCGAATGCAATCGGGGCCGTGAGTGATAAGAGGCGGCTATATTCTACATTGTTCTAACTACAATATTCCAGAATAAGGCCAATCGCACGCACCATTGAAACATCTGCTGAAAATTAATTAAATGCACGCAAATAAAATGCTATTTTAGTGATATTTTTTGGCCCATGTCCCATGTACAACGCACATGAGTGATGCAGGGATGATTATGAAGGACCTCGAATAAAATGTTTAGCCTGTTATGCGTCAGGGATTTTGAGGGGGTGTGACACCGAAAATATAACTGACTCATATCATTTCCTTGCACTCATCAGATGTGATAGCACGATTTAATAAGGTATACTCTTCGGCAATAATCTTTGTTTAAACCAAATCTTTTGCTTTCAACGCCGATCGTTAATAAAACACAAAATCGATACCGCTCTTTGGAGGAAAGTAAACAATTAGTCACCCTAAACACTCATCTATACCCGCCCGCGGGAAACTTGGACACGATGTTTTTTTTTTTTTTTTTTACTTTTTTTTTTAATTTCTTCACCGATCCAGGGCTCGGTGAATTTGATCAACTGTAAGTTTAAAGTTTAAGAATGAAATATTTCTGGGTGGGGGCCGTTCAAATCGCAGCTATCAGTGGAAGATTTCTTCTTTGTGGTTCTCTTTGTGAAGTCCTGTGGTTTGCAATTGACCTTTCAAATGAAAGCTAGAGAGCATTGAGTTCTGGGCAAGGTGTTTCATGAAAAACATCCCCGAAGTAAAATAAACTGAACTGAAGTCTCACTCGTTTCTTTCCTCACCTGTAGCGTTGTTCATTCTGGCTGTACAGGACAGGTGATTCTAACTTTTGTTTCCATGAAGAAACTCCCCTGTTGAAGTGATCATAGGTTTATAAATGGAGGGCATCAGGATCGGAAAGCCGGAAATAAAAGAGATTGACGGCGTGTGTGCGCCATGCGCACACCTTGCATATGACGCAGTAGTAACTGAATTCGTTTGTTAATATCAGTTTAGAAACCAATTGTTAAAATTATGATAGTTCCCCTAATTTCGAGCTTGGATTAGCATGGCAGTGCAAGGCACTGCCTGGAAACTGAGTTAAACTTGCAAAAAACGTTAAATGTAATTGTTAAAGTAAACTCAACTGAGTTCCCTCATTGTTGGCGAGAGCGGCACCCAGAGGCTTTCCGGCTTAACAAACTGATACTCACTAGTCAGCACAATCGAACAACGACACGTCTTTATAACTGCATTTCACCGTTGCGTTGAATATGTACAATTCCGAAAGCTCAACAAAATAACAAGCAAAAGTTAATAACCGACTCAAACGCTACACAAGCCGGCAACAAGTCGTACACTTTAACTAGAGAGGTGAATGGTCTTGAAAAATCATGGAACATATATATGCAGAGAAAATGGTGACCGATTTGTCCTCGAATTGACACAAGTAAACGGAACTATACTTATCACTACACTGTGGAGAACGATCGTTTCGGCGGCTGTGGGTTACATAAATTATATCATCTCTCCGAAGACGACAGGCCAATAATTAGCGCATTAAATAATAATGAGTTCTTCGGTCGAGCTCAAAGAAGCAAAAATAGCCATTGAAAGAGACAAAGAGTTATACTTTGAAAGCAAGACAAAACAAGAACAAATGGTGAATTATTAAACACTGCGTGCGATGGCCGAAACCAAGAGAAAGCTTAAGAAAGGACAAGGCGGGAAACAACCTTCATCCTCATCAATAAAAAGGTTAGGTCTGCATGGTGAAAATATTTATTAAATGTGTAACCTCTATTACTATACACGGCGCACGCGAATGGGATAAACGGTCTAGAATCGTACTGCAGACGCGTCCGTATTATAGAGGATTATAGAAAAATATTTATGAATTCTAGTAGAGTATCTCTGAAGTGAAACCAATGAAATGTCCGTAACGAGAAGGCAGCCGTAACGGTATGGAAATGCGCGTTTATATGCAGATGACGATCACTGGCATACTTGCGCCTCTGTCGCGCGCAGAGCCTCGTGTCCCTCTGGATACTGTTTACAGCAATTTACTTTCTGGCTGTCTCGAGCTGCAGCTTCTCAAAAGAGGTTTCGTTTCCACTGGGCGCTCGCGATCTCGCAGAGCTCCTCTGTGAATTCAGCAGTTTCACTTCATGCGGGATGCACTTTACAAACCCGGTTTGTTTTGAGACATAGCAAGTCTAATTGTCATCGCTCAAAACATTGCCATAAACGTTTTACAAATTTTGAGAAGTCGAGGAAGAATGACTTCCGCAATTAAAAGATCTAAAATTTTTATATTAGCGCAGACGGCCTTCACAGTCACAAATATCGATCGTTTTTTATTCCTACATTGCAAAAAAGTTGAACACATTTTTCTCGCTTAGTCAAAAGGCAAAAAAAACATACCAAAGCAAAGAATCCGTGCGCTTCGCGCCTTGCATTGCTATGCGTGAAAGTTCTAACTTTAAAATAATTAAGTTCATAATAGAGGACGATTAAAGAAACGAAGACAGCAAAAAATATCCTCATAGTATCATTCAGGAGCCGGCGAAATCCCCATTTTAACTGATAATATTATTAACGCGAATTTGGGACAGATATCGCTTCCTTAAAAGATACAAGAATGAAAATGAAGCAATGAATTAGCTTCGAACGGCTAGTTAACATCACAATAGAGGCAATTAGATGATAAAAAGATACTTCCTGGTTCGTGTTAGATTAAAAACAGAATAATAAATTTCACGTCATCTTCATCTTAACGGTTTTAGCTTGCCAGCATATTGTTTATTCGCTGTTCTTATATTTACCTTCCCCTCCATACGGTTTTAGCTTTCATTTCCCCCCGCAATTCTAGTATTTTCGTTTACATTGACAAAGATCTGATTAATTTACTTCAAACAAGGGGATTGTCCAACGCTTCGATCGGTACAGTGGCGAATGGCAAAAAGTCATTCATGTGAAGGTTATGTTTTGGGTCTGTTTTTACATATTTAGTTAGCTTTAATTTACGGACCCTAACTAACACATCTGCCAAAATTTATTAAACACTGCCAAAGAGCACCTCTCCTCCAGTTACGTAAAACTGAAAATAGGAAACAATTTTCCAATCAAACCTTGACACTTGCAGATTGAACTAATTCTATATAAAAAACGGTTTGAATTTCCAACGATTTTAAATTAACCTTGTGCGATATCTAAAATGCAAATGATTGCCTTTATATTGCAAGCTAAATATCAATACCTCAATGTCTCTTAGTTAATTCAAATTTGCTCTAGTTTACTTATCGATCAAACAGGCGTGTGTTGTTGCCATGGCAATGCCAAGGCAAGTATTTTGTGGACGGCACCTGTACATTTACATAGGCAAAACAGGCGACGTGTAATTTACTGATGTCATTTGCTAGTCTTTGTGAAAAGGCTTATAGTTTCGACAATATGCAATTCATTTGTGTTTCTTCTCATCGAAAAGTGCGAATTCTTTAAGGGTTTTAGCTTCTTAGGAGAGTCAAGGCCGTATGAAGCTGTTACAATATGGCAAATCCTCCATGGAATAAGGGACCGATACAGTCTACAGCAAATTCAATATCGTATGCGCGCAAAAGGTATTTGTTTATATGTTTCTTTTTGTATTGGTTCTAATTCGCTTTATGCGAACACTTTTTCCCTTAAAAATATCTTTGTTTATCGCGAAGGAAGATGGCTGCAAGGTTAAAGAAACAATACGAAGATTTCGATTCAGCTTGCTATTGCTCTAACAACATACGTCGCGCAATGATCTCGACTTAAACGATATCATTCAATTTAGCGGAGAAGAGGTTTAGCTGAACAATGCCAATCATTTGAATTTTACCGAATGAAAGCCTTAAAATTAAATTGAGAAATGTTGACTTACTTTTAATGAAAGACTATCCTTCTTGGCAAAACGAATAGATGAGAAAATATTGTGAGTTTAATTTTCAAGCAAAATTATGCTTCTTAATCTTGATAGTGTAAATGTTTATGGTAAGGATTGCTTGGAAATTTTAAGTCGTATCTGATTACTTATTTCTTGTTGTGCGATGGCAAAATTCATTTCCGGTCTTAGATATAGTCCGTTTCTTTTATTACAAGTACAATTTTATTGTTGATCTCTCAAGTTTGTCGAATAGAGTAAAATGGAAACTTAACAAGACTGAAGAATATATTGTCACACTATTTCGGAAATGAATCTTGTTTATCTTCTGTGATTCTACGCACCGTGGGCGACAAAAACGAAAGGATTCCTGTCTGAAAATCACAAAGATGTATCTGTACTTTGTAGTGTTAGCTCGCTCATAGGATCAATCGGGCTATAGCTAACTGCACGTGAAAAATACTGTCATGTATTTTTTATTAATTTTAATGCCAACATTTCTAGTATGTTAGGAAGGTGGTCGTATTAAAGCCTGGCAAAGGGTGGTCGAAGGCATATAAGGCAAGATTTTCACTCATAAAAAATAAGACATGTTGAACTAAGCAGACGTGTTGATATCCCAAAATGGCAAATCGTAGGCATGGTAACACAGACAAGAGAAGTAACGAGATTCCTAGGTCATGATCACGGAAACACTTCTGCAAATTTTAAGAGCTGCAAACGAGGAATTGTCGGTAAAATTAACTCACGTAAATTTAGAGCAGTTTCAACGCCTCTTAATTGAAATTTGCCGAATGATTTTTGAAGGGAAATAAATTAGTTCGAGCTTTCGCAGCATGAAATCTGAATTGCCTTTTATAAAGCTTGTTTGCTTCTGTAGAAAGGGAAGTAATGTCGGTTTCAGTGCTCTCACTAATCAGAGAAGATTTGAAGAGGATTTGGTTTTTCGTTTTACAAAACCCCGGTCACCGTAAGAATGTCTGGAAAGCAGCATTCAAATTACTGATATTCGAGGAACGTAACGCTTATTTTTCCGCGAATTTAATTCTCGGCCGGTTTTGCCTCCGTTACCTACTCAAGTAACTTAAACTTTGGAGACCTGAAGGACGACCTGAAGACCGGGAGACCCTTCGAATAAAAAATTAATATCGAGCGAATAATCAGCAGCCCTGGTCTTACATACTCTTGAATGAAAATGCATACATGTGGACGAAAAATTTGTGAAAAGCGTCTATAAAACTCTCCGTTTTCGTTTAACGGATACGTTTGGACGACTGGGGTGCTAGCCTGGAAGGGAAGAATCATAGTTATCCAACCGTGCATGCCGTGCCTTCCTGCTTCTAGCAGTGCTTTCTATTTTTCGTTTGGTTTTCGTTCTTATATTTAATTTTTATCCAGAAGTCGCTTCTGTTTCCTTTCATTCCACGAAAGGAACTAGAAACGACAGGAATATATACAAGAAGAACATAAACGACAGAGGAAGCTGGTAATAGAAGACAGGGGCACAACGAGAACGTTTAAGCCAAATAAATTTGTGCCATTCAGAGGGAATATTTGTTTAGGTTAATACAGATATCCGTTCCTATGCTTTAGTTGAAAATTTAAGTTGCACAAAGTTTTTGGGAATGGAATCTTATTTCTCGAATGGAGGAACCTGTTGCCGTGGCTGAATGCTAGATGACATTTTTCGCAATTTTAACGACATATTTACCCTTTCGAAAACGAAAGAAATAAACTTTCCAGTTTTAAAAACTTTTGAGCTGACATTTTGCCGAAGAAAACTTTAGATTTTCTTTCCGACTTAATCCGAATTTCTGAGATGATTAAAGCCTTTCGAACAGATATCTTCCGATATGAACCGTTGGTTACCGCCGACTGGTGTAGCGTAGGCAGGCAGGCCTTCTATACTTAGAAGACTCAATAATTATACATGTATAAACCGGGTTATCACGGGGTTAAGACGGTGGAATCGCCTGTTGACAATGGTTGATCATTATGTGGTGACCCTATTACGTAAACGTCTGGTCGAAGGGTAATTCGCAGGTTAATTTCATGAAGGTGTACTTGTTTAATTGTCATTAATCGTCGGTAAACAATTCGTGGAGGAAACGGCAAAATTAGCGAAACCATGATACGCCTCAAACAGATGATTCTGTGAAAAATTCTCTTGACCACTGAACCAATTTTAGAGACCTACAAACGTAAAACAAGAGAGTTCATCCTCCTCTCTCTAGACCTGAGTTTGAAGCTGAGTACCGAGGAGACTCTTGTAGGCTCGATTTCCGCCGCCCACTCGGGCCCGGGCTTTCCTCTCCGGGAGAGACCCGGACCCGAGTGAGCGGCAGAAATCGAGCCTAAGACTCTTGGAACCGAGGAACATGCAGTACAGTTTCTGATTAAACGGTAACCGCATCAGGGGTCCATGCTTCCTGGTAACATCAAGTCCACGACGGCAGTCGGAGATTATTTTTTTTTTTTTCAATTTTTTTTTTGTTTCGAACTATTAAACGGGCGTTCCATTACAAAATTTCTTATGCTCTTTGTCACTGTCCACTCTTACTCTCTCCGGCTCGTCATCTGCGATGCGTTCCGTGCTCGTTCTCGCCATCCCGCTTTTTGGCATGAAGCGAGGAGACTGGGTTTACATTCATGATTATGTTTCCATTTGTTTGCGCCCGTACCCACCCTGCAGGGGGAGAAGACGGTCGGGCAATAACAAGTAGCAACAACAACAACAACAACAACAACAACAACAACAACAACAACAACAATAACAGCAGAAAATTTATTTAAGCAAGGTAAAATTATCAGTTCAAATAATATATATTAGGTAAACGGTTAAAAATGCCGGAATGTGTTTTCCTTTTTCGTGTGGCTTTAAGCCTTTCTCCGGCTTATCTGAATTTGGTTTTCGCTTTGCTTAGCTTCTTTCCTCCCCCTTCCCTCTTTCTCTCTCGTTCAAAATTATGTAATGTTCCGTCCCTTAATTATAACAGTAGATGCGATCATTGAAAGGGCACTCAGTTATATATTTGAACAAGTACTTTATATTTTATACACCGGATGAACTGTTAAAGATTTTGGAATATTTTTTAACAATATTATTGCAAGTGATAGTTTTTGGGAGTTGTTTTAAAAGTTTTTCATTAACATAGTTTTGTTATTTTAGAACGTAAATTAACACAACACTATTAAAAGAAAGAAAGAAATGAAAAGAATACAAAGTGAACGAGGTGAAGGCCCTAAATAAATCATGAATAATATGAATCGACTTTTCTAGCAGCTGCGCGTTTTTTTGTTGCAGGGAAACCGTAAGAAAAAGAAAGTTTTACATGTAAATTCAGTTATAAATCTGCGCAGACAGGACACAGCAACGCTTGCTCTGAAAATGTAAATAAATTCGATCCATAAATCAGCTTTATATAAAGGTATAAATTGCTCCGGCAAGTATAAAATTGAACTGCAGCTTCGATTTTAGCGCCAAACAAATCTTCGTATCGAGGGCAACCGAAGGGAGGACCCAATCACAAAACGTCTTCATTACAACAAACATGGCGGCGGATTAGCTTTCGATGCCTTATTGCATCGTATAAAATACTCAAGTTATGCCTTAAACAGAGACACAGAAAGCCAGTTAAATTCAATTTTAAGATGGATTTTAGGTACGTTACATTTGGTAGAGGTTAATTTGTACGTCAAGCCCATCTTTTCATTTTCTCAACTTCCGAACTTAAATCGATTCAAGTCACTTGTTGTACATGTTAGTTGTTTGAGTTCACAGCGGCCGTTCTTTGTCAAAAATAAGCTGGGAAGGAAGCAAAATTCAAATTAATAGTATGGGGGTTTAAAACCTTCTCTCGAAATTTAGCAAAATTAGGTTAAACTAACCATCGGAGATCTCTGTTCGCAGAATTTGTATGCCTTTGGTTGCAATATTTTTAATTTGAATTGTGTTTAACTAAGAGTTTTGGTTGTTTTAATCTATAAACGCCTTCTAAGTTTAATACCAGACAGACGATAGATTTAGCATGGTCAGTGTTGAGCTTTTCATTCTTGCAAACAGGATTTTCTTAAGCGTAATTTTCTTAAATTTAAGGTGTAAAAGCTTAAATTTGTTTAATTTATTGTTACTAACATTTGTAAATGAGTTTTGAGTATACTTAAGTTACATGTAAATCTTATTGTTCTCGGGCATTGTTGACTCGATTGTGTTTATACATGTAATCATGCTGCTCTTCATGCAAGGACAAGTTTAGGGATTTTTGGTACGCACTCTCCAGTGTTAACATACAACATTTCCTTGATTACATGTATGTCTCAACATAGGGAATCGTACAATTTGTAAATGCAATGCAGTGCAGGATTAAAGGAATATTTCCAGACCCCTAAGGTTTTGTTTCTTGTCTCCTGAAACAAAATTAACCTGTGAAACAACAGCAATGACCCTTGGAGCAGTGAGAAAAGAAAATCTACGTACACTGGCCCATTGCTCCAAGTCTAACTTTCATGCAGATGGCAGGGTCAAGATCTGAACCTTGGCCTCTGATTGGAGGTCTGGATATTTTAATGACCATGCAAATTAATTTAATTGGGTCTTATTATTGCACCTACCAGGATGATGGTGTAAATGGTAATTATTATTTTGTTACTACTCAATGAGCAGTAAGCCTTACCGGCTGTAATTGTCTCTCACCAGAGAGAAGAATTTTAGTCACTAAATTTTGGTTGTTGAAGTACAATGACTGTATATATCATTTGTGACTGAGAATAACTATAGAAAAAAAAGAGGCTCTGGGACTAGGGTAGTAATTGATTTATGCAGGCAAAAGAAAAAAAATTCAAAAACATATTACAGACAGGTTCTTTTTGTAAGTTACTTAAATGTATAACTTAACAATGCATTAGGAAAAAAACACGGGTTGAGGATTTGTGAGCTCACAAATTATTTGTGCCATGCATATGTACTGCAGTTTACTGTAGGCTGGGTTAAAAAAAACCTTAAATACACTCATATTTTGCCAGGTGTTATTATAAATTATGAAGTTAATCTGATCACTTAGAGTGTGACTGATTTTATACTTTTTTTAATCTGTGCCCACTGATTCTGCTGCCCAAAAAGCATCCAGAAAGAATGAATCATCAAGCATTTTAATTTCAAGCTTTGTTTTAACAGGCCAACTGGAGGACAACAAGGGTATTCATTACCAGCAATAACAGATTCCTCAGAAAAGTCAATACGTCGAAACAGCCCAGCCCCTGAAGGAGGGCGTATCCGACATCTCGAAGGGCGAGTGAACTTGGGTGAACAGTCAAACAAAGCGCTTTTAGAGGAACTTGTCCGTCTACAGGGAGAACTCAAGGGTAGCATACGGCGTAACGAGGACACTTTGAGGGAGGAGAGAGAAGAAAGACTTATACTGTCAGAAAAGATTCAAGCAGGGAATAATTTATACACACAAATGATGATGCGAATGGCACGTGCTGAAGAAAAAATTGAATCGGACCACAACACCGTCGGATCGCTTGTTAACCACACAAAACAAGTAGAACAGGCCCTTGTGGGAAATCAGCAACAGTTGCTGAGTCGACGAGAACAGATCACTGTTCATATTGAACGTATGAGAGATGACATGGAGGACATGAGGGAAAGTTATGAGCAACTGCAGAAAAACATGAGAGCTCTGACTGATGATGTAAGAACTATGAAGAGTAAACATGAGGTACAGACAGTTCAGTTTGGAACAGTGGTGCAAGAAATAAGACAGAGAATTAAAAAGATTGAGGGTGATACAAGCTCTGCGGTAAGTATAATATAGTCGACAGAGAGGTTTGTCAGGTCAGTACAGTCAACTCTCGCCTTGCGGACACCTTGCTATTACGGACACCCCGATAATACGGACAGCAGCTAAATCCCTGGCAAAAATAAATTACAGACGTTTGATTGAAATAAATTCCCACTATTACGGACTCTCGCTATTAAGGACACCAAGTCGTGGTCCCGAGGGTGTCCACAATAAAGAGAGTTGACTGACTATTGGGGTACACATCCAAAATTTTTTTTTGGTTGAAACTTTTCCAAACCAGTTTTAATTTCTATTTTCTTTTGTACTGTACTCATTACCATAATCTGAGACAAAGGGAAATAAAAAAATATTTAATTGGTTTAAAAAAATTTAAACTAAAACAAAAATTGAACCACGACATACACATAGATTTACTATCGTTTTGACATTTAATGTTCTAAATTAATTATTATTTTCACTGAAAAGGCCCCTTTTCAGGGAGACTGTCATTAAAGCTTGTGTTCTTTAGAGACCCAACACAGCTCTTGTAAGTCTCTGATTAGTAGCAAGTGTCACAAGTGATTTGACACTAAAAATGATTGGGGATTTTCAGCTACTTGTATCAAACAGGACAAAGGCTGCAGTTTCTACTTTCTTGCTTTCAATACACAGACTAATGTAAACTTTCTACCATTCATTGATAATATTTATGATTGAATCCATCAATTTTTTCAATCAAATAAAACAATAATTATCTTGGATGCATGTTGCTTTCTTTCTAAATCTTCAATTCCACTCTTTACTGTATTCTTTTAAGATTCCCCAGTTGTCAAGTGGTCCCAGCTCTTTTCTTAGAACGGCACTATGCATGTTTGTGTCTTTAGTTAACGTTAATTATTTGCACAGTCATGTAAAATTTTGTAATTAAATCTTAAATAAACTTTTCAGTTGTCTTCATTAAGTAAACATCGTGATGATCAAGACACAAAAGAAGCAAATACTCTTCAGTTCAAGAATGTCATTGATGCCAGGTACTTTATATGACTGTGTTCTGCATTTAGTTAAATATAAAATGGAGAATCCTCAATTTTAGATTTTATTTTAGACACTGTAGATGTTTCTTGGAAGGTGACCTCAGTCTACAGGCAGAACAAAATAATGAAGGGGTGCCTGGAAAAAAGCCCCAAGTGACTTCTGATAAATTGCTAGATTCTTCTTCCAATTGCCTTGTATTCACTTGTGAACCAAACCGAGAGTTTATTCTTACATCAAAAGTCACCTAGGGCCTTATTCCACACACCCCTTCAATTATTTTAGTTACTTAAGCACTGTTATTCCTCCGTTTTGCAGTGTGCAACTACAATGACCACTGTGCAAAATTTAGTAAAATCAAAATTTTTATATAATAATTATGTTCATGCAGTTCTAGCTAACTGCTAGATATTACTCATTATATATTGATTAAAGAAAACCTTACTTGGATCTAACAAGAAAATTATTAATTTGCATTTTGCACAGAAATTTGCAGACTGCTTTATAAAACATGTATATATGTAAAACCAGTAATTAAAAGTGACCCCATTTTTTCGTTTTACATTTTTAATACCACAATAACATTTGCCAACTATGTCAGGGTGCGACAAACACTGTGTCCGCTTGGCCCAGACAAGTTATTTTGCCTTGTGGACAAGTGTGTAATAAATCTTACTTGTCCCTTGGACACGTCAGTGTGCAGGATGTAATAATTACTTCCTGCACTTTTGTTAATTATTATTAAGAAAAAAGGGATTTAATGTATTTCATCTCACCTGTAGCTGTGGAACACGGGTCGATGAAAATGAGTTGCCTGTGAACACAATTTTTTCGGCCATTTTGATTTGGGTGCATATTGAAGGGGGGCTTGGACTCAATTGTGGTTGTCAATTCAAGTATTTATTTTTGGTTCCTCTGGGAGTTACTGCCTTATGACCAAAATGGCAGATCAGAGAAACATAACGAATCATTTTGACACCCCCAATTTCAACGCAGGTGAAGAGAAAAGCAGAACACACCATATTAATTTGAGTTTGGACAAGTAAAACCAGAATGGCTGCACTTGTCCAATGGAAGTGAAGTCAATTTAAGTTTTTCCTTACCCCATTTGTGTACCATGAAAATTTGTACTGGAAGATATATCCTATTGTCAGAAATACCAAATTTTTGCACCTAATTAAAGCTATAGTCAATGGACATACTTTGCCATTTGGCACACCTACAGAGGGAAGAAATTAGATGATTTTGTTTGATTTTTCATTAAATGCTGAAGAGGAATAGTTTTGAAACAAATAATTTGTTTTAATTATTACTTTAATTATTAAAATAATTTATGACCATGCAGGTTAGCTGACATGAAAGAGATAACCATAGAACTTAGAAGACGAATTGAAGCAGAGGAGAACGAGAGAAGGATTGCTAACCAACAGAACCAGCTCAAGTAAGCAAACAACAAATATATATTCATAAGAAACCTAAAAGAAAGGTCTGACCTGAAATCGTACCATCAAGGGACTTCAGTAGTGCAGTAATTTCTAGACTGGTAGTCATTTATTATAAAAGGTGTGCAATTAGGGCTGCTTAATTTATCTAAAAAGACTCCTGTCTTGTGGATCCCTGTCTCTTATAAACCCCTTTCAGACTAATATTACGGAAAGAAAAAGGTGTATATGGGAAACCTTTCTAATAGTCCCCTGGCCTCAGTTTCTAAAAAGCCCCCTCAATCTCAGTAATGCAATCTTATTTCAGTCATGAACATAAAGCACCCCTTTGTCCAATAAGCCCCACCTCTCTAATCAGCCTCTCCTCCCAAGTCAGGTCCCTCTAAAAGTTGTAAGCCCCCTCTTAGTCCTTCTCTCTTTATAAGCCTTACAATTCAAGTCACCCTTGTTCAATGTTAATTAAATTTGTAATAAAGATATTCTTCAGATGGCATGAATCTCTGCTTGAAACACAAATCATATAAAATAACGCAACTTTGTTAAGTGGCGTAAAACTATACTGCTCTCGTCATGCAGTATACTACAACTGCCATTGTTCAACATTTCCTAGTACATAGATCGTACATAACTTGTTGTTGGGTTTAAAAACACATAATTTCAACATCCTTTAACGTGTTGCATGTCTTGCTCAACAACCATACCATACACTGTAAGTGACTTCTGAGAAACAAAAGGAGAATTTCAACCTTAAATCAAAAGTCACTTAGGGCCTCATTCCGCACCCCTTCGATTGTATCATTTAGGTTCGTTGTCAACACTTGTCACCTTCAACAATGGTGTATTGTCTGAATAGGCCTTTCAACATTTCCCCCTGACTAACAGACTGACTACTACTTTGTGTAAAGTAGTATATGATGGAGGAGAGAAGACCTGTACATTTAGTTTCATGTAACCGGCCCCCATGGTCAGGTCGTTTAAACTGAGACAAGATCTTGCCGGTTATTTTGCGACCCTTATGGTTTGTGTTCTGACTCTGGACAAGTTTTGAGCTGGGACTCTCTGCTCTGTTTTTTGGTGCAATTTAACCAACTGTCTTGCGAGTAAATGATGCCTTTTTTTTTTGCTTCGTTTTAGTCTTGAGCAGTTAAGAGCAGTTGTACAGGAAAGCAATCACAAGAGAGAAGAAGAAATATATGCAAATGCCATGAATTCCAAGGAAAAGGAAAACCTTCTTGAGACTGAACGAACTTTGATTGCCAGTAAACTGGCAGAACTTTCTGAAGAGCAAAGCAAAAAGATGCTACAGAAAGAGATCCGACTCAGAGAGGATGCTCAAACAAAGTTTGTAACGTTAGAAAAGGTGTGTCTAAGAATTTTAAGATTATGCTTGAAAATTTCATTAACTATAAAAACTGACTTAAAAGGTAGGACCAACTTGTATGTAAGAAACATTAACTGCTCAATTGTTGCTTCAATTTATAGTTTTGAATAGTCACACCTTATGATTTCAGGCAGACTGAAAAGTTATTGAGATCCAACATGTACCTTTTACAGCACAAGATACAGTTGTTGTATCATGGCAATTAAAATTTGTATGAATAAAAAAGTTTGAATTAAAACAGTGTTTTAAATGCATAATTTGTACTTTTCCATGTTATAAAGTATCACAATTAGTTCTTATAGTAATTAATTTTGTTAATGGTAAAAATTGCAGAAATTGCGTGAGGAACAAGCTGCAAGATTGGTATTTGAGAGGTCACTTAGAGAGGAAATGGAAAGACGTTGGCAGTCACTCAAATCTTACATTGATGAAGAAGGACTGTCTGTCAGACAGTCTGAGAAGGTAGTTGTTTTTAGCATGGATTGATTGCGATGTTTCTAATAATAATTTTACACTATCACTTCTGGTGATATCGTAATGTGCGGTTCCAGAAAAAATCAAAAGCCACCCCATGGAAGGTTATCGGAAAATTCCTAGGAGGAGGGGGGTCTTAGAAGCCAAAATTTTAGAAGCAAAGTAAGAAGCTAAATTGTAATTTTCCTGGGGGAGGGGGGGGGGGTAGTGCAAAACAAAAGGAAAATAAAAACCTTCCATGGGGGGAATTTGGATATTTCTGGAACTGTACAATGTATCATTTGCAATGCATTTAAGTCATGATCATGCATCAATAATATATAGAATACAGTCAACTCCCGATAATTCGAACCTTCAAGGGAAATTGAAAAAGGTTCGAGTTATCGGGAGTTCGAGTTATCGAGGGTAAAGTTATATAGAAAATGACCTGAAGGGAAAGGAAAATTGGTTCGAGTTAGCGTAAGGTTCGAGTTAGCGAGGGTTCGAGTTATCGAGAGTCAACTGTATTAGATTACGTTTTCTATTTTTTTGTCAAGTTTGTGTAAAGTACGTCTAGATACATCTAAGTTACAAGCTATGGATTGAAGCACTTTATTATATCAAACTCTCTTTTAATACAGGTGTCACAGGCCAGGGTTGATCAGAGTCTTGTGCGCCTAAATGAGTCCATATCATTACTGGAAAGACAGATGGAGGAAGGCAGGAAAGCAATAGAACAGGTGCTGCATGCTGAGATTACATCAAGGTATGTTAATATTCACTGCCACCCCCCCCCCCCCCCCTCTCCCCCTGCATTATAGTAATAGGGAGCTTAAGCACAGACATTTGTGAGCCACAGATGGCAACCAAAGTCGCATGTTTTCCTTTCTGGAACGTTTTGATGCCATCGCGTTTGTAATGTCAAGCCACAGATGTCCAACAAGAGCTTTTCCCGTCCATTGTGAGGGGCAAAAACATGCCAAGAAATAAAGAAACATTTGACTTCCCGTTGTCATCTGTGGCTCATGAACGTCTGTGTTTAAGCTTCCTAATTTTGAACTAAACACCCAGGGCACTTATGTTAGGATTCGTGATTTATGCCTCATGGTGCAGGTTTTATCAAAGCTTAATGTCTGAGCCTGAATGACTGTTTGTCTTTTGTTCTCATTTACAGACAGTCACAAAGTGAGAAATTATCCAACAGATGTAACCAGCTCCAAGAAAAATTAAACATGGCAATCAGCACATTACAACAAGCCTTGGGAGGTGTCAACTCACAAGTGTCAGTTAGTGTAGAGAAGGTACAGTGTAAATCCTATAAAAATTAATAATTAAGATGCTGACTCAGTGAAGGGGATGTTCACAGCCAACATGCCTGCCTGCTGGAATTGTGGCAGCATGGCAACCAGGACTGGGAGTGTTGGAAAAAAATAGCAATCATTTTGAGTTGGCTCGAAGCAGAAACAGCAGGAAAATACTGCATCAATACTCCCTCCTTCCTCTATCTCTGGGCCCACTAGTTTCTGAAGTTTAGTAGCTATTGTAATAAAGATGAATTCTTTATAGAGTTAGTTTTCTTTTGTTCTATTTTGTAAGATAATAAAAAAAAACTATAGGTTCTACTCAACAACAATTTAGCAGTTTTGCTGCTTAAACATTTTTGCTGACAGCATGTTCCTTGGAAGTCTAAAGTAGATAACTTTTTCTTGCTTATAAATGAAAAGTTTTTGCATTTTTTTAATGTTTTTTTTTTTTTTTTGCATTAAATCTTAGCTTGGACTTAAAATTACGTTTACGTTTAAAATTATCTGACTAAAACTTACGTTGTTTTACAAACATCTTCTACACTATGCTTCTCAGTTCCAGGTTATGTCTTGTAATATCTGTATTGCAGAGATTTTTTGTATGTGTATCCTATGATATGTTCATCTGACAGGCAAAGGAGGAACTGAAGTCATTAATGGACCAGAACAACAACTCTGGAGTTAAAGGACTGGCTGATGTGGACACAAGGCTGAACAGGCTAAATAAGAGAGTAGCTGAAATGGAAGAAGCTATCAGCAGACTTGAAAAAGTAAGTGTAAAATATAACAAAAACAACAAAACTTTATTTTATCACAGGAAAGTAAATGAACACAAAAATTCTTCCACCCACACGTAGCTGAGTAATCGAGGTGGAGGAAGAAGAGAAAAGAAAGAAAAGAAATAAAAAATATGATACTAAAAAAAATTGTAACTAAATTAGAACAAGTGCTAGCTGTGATATCTAATTCTTTTAAACGTTTTGAGATTATGTGATCTTTACTCTTGCCTTAAATGTGGTTCAAGATATCCTTTGAGCCTTTTTGGCTTAGAAGTAATGTAACATTGTCACTAAAATTAATTAAACTAGATATCGTGCTGCCTTTGCTAAATATTTAATAACACAATACAATAGCTTTATTGACACTCGCCTGGTGGGGCTTTTCAGTAACAATACAAAATACTAAATTTAAAATGTTAAGCCTTAAGAAATAAAAATAAATAACTCAAATGCCCCAGTGCAGTCATGTAGTGACAATAATAGTTAATTTTAATCTTTTAAATAGTTTCGTAAGAAATTGTAAACTTAAAACAAACTCTAGTAAGCTATAAATTTTATAAACTTCAATTATATAAACAACATGATTAACCATGAACCTGTTTGTCTTAAATGTTATGATTAGATCGTGAATGCAGGACCTAAACAGGAGGTAAAATATCTTCTTAAAACTTTACTTAACACCAGTGCACCATAGATTTAGGACAACATAATTATTTGAAGATACGCTGTAGTCACAGAGCAGAGAATTTTTGTTTTCAATTGATAATGCTTCAATCCAATACAATGTAATGCAATATGTTGTATTTAAGCATGGTAAATTTTGACTTAAAGCTTGAAGGCCATTGTCCTCCATAATTTAAATGCCCCAGTGCAGTCATGTAGTGACAATAATAGTTAATTTTAATCTTTTTAATAGTTTCGTAAGAAATTGTAAACTTAAAACAAACTCTAGTAAGCTATAAATTTTATAAACTTTAACTATATAAACAACATGACTAACCATGAACCTGTTTGTCTCAAATGTTATGATTAGATCGTGAATGCAGGACCTAAACAGGAGGTAAAATATCTTCTTAAAACGTTACTTAACACCAGTGCACCATAGATTTAGGACAACATAATTATTTGAAGATACGCTGTAGTCACAGAGCATTATTAATCATAAAAAAAATGTAACTGCAACACCAAATAAACTCATAATTAAATAAAGGTTTTAAAGTTTGAGCACGAACTGTGAACACTTATCCGCCAAACCACAGTTTTACCCAAGACTTAAATTATTCCAAATGGGAATGCGGATTAAGTACACCTGTAGTCTTAACGTTTTCACGCATCCAAGGAGCACTTGTGTGTTTTTGTTTTGGTTCAGTTGTCTTTCTTTCAATCTGTTTTCTGGTAAGTAACTTAGCTTTGGGAGATTGTGAACCAAACAACTGTTATTTGTTGCTTCATTGAAAAAAATTTCCAAAAGTGTAAAAAACTCTAGGAAACAAATCCCATCAGACAGAAAACGTTGCTGGAACTGGTTTGAATAGAGCACTATGTGGCACGCTGTATCTCTTCGCGTCAGTTGTCCTTTTCTTCAAGCTTATACTGTCCATAATCTCCTGAAGGTCTAGTTGTTCAAAGCCCGATTAAGCTAATCCAGGGTTAACGTGAATTTTGATTAAATTTAATTATTAATCAATAAACATTTTTCCGAAAGATTGTTGCTCTTCAGTTCTTACTTAGACTTTTCTTTACCTTTAGCTCAAAGTCAGCTTTTAAAAACATTTTTAACGAGCGAGATACAAACTTCGGTTAACTTTAAATCGGGGGTTAGCGTCAATCGGCTTTCGAACAATCAGGCCCAGCTGGAGCATTAGTATGCATAAAGAGCTCCCCAAGCTTTTAGTTCAATAAGCAAGCCCTTTCTTTATTTCGTCCCCTTTGTTCAGGCGATGTCCCAGACTGGAAAATTTCCTTTCCATAGTCCGATAAAGTCTGAAAAGTTTCCCCAAACAAATTACACGACCACAGCTACGTTTCAACTCAGAAAGTGATCTCTGTTTTATTGGGCTTACCCAGCCAGTGCATCGCCATTTCAAAATAATCAAGTGCGCGCTTGTAAGAGCGGAACCAATCAAAGTAGACTTTGTTTACGCGCGCTTCGCAAGGCATAAAAATTGTCAAGTTCTCGAAGTTTTCAATAAAAGACATAAAAAATAAAGCGTACATGTCACAACACTCTTTTTTATTAATTGTGATTTAGACTAATTGGACTTCTTTGTTTTAGAATTCGTTAATTTTTCTGTATGTTTTACATTGGCTGTAACGCAGCAACCTCTGCCCATAAAATAAGCAGAAATAGAAAGTTGTTTCAGAGCTGAAATGTCCGTCAGACTTCCTTAATTTTATGTTGTGACCTGGTTTGACGGATGATCAATGCGATTAGATGAGAGTTCATGTACAGCGAATTCACAAATATAGAATCAACCTTTTTCATGTCCCAGCTTTCGCTGAGAACACTGTAAAAGACAATTGTCCTTAAAATTGAGTTTAACATTGATCTTGGATAATATCCCATGCTGTGTAAACGTGCAATAAACAGCGTGAACTTTTGAGTACCCTTAATCACTGACTCTCGGTGTCTGTTGTGTGTTATTTATACAGCATATTCCCAGTAGTGTAGTTGTTCGGTGTACACAGTGATTGCCAATTCCTTGCTGCATTTCTTTACAGCTTGGAAAATCTGAGAAGGATGAGAGAAACAGAAGCTTAGGACAGGTTGACAGCTGGCGTCATGATGCTGACCAGCAGTTTAGAGATCTTCAGAACAAGCTCAGACCACTGCCGGATGAGGTACGAGTTTCACTTTAATGTTCATTAATAGATTAAGAGAACACCGCGTTTATATACCCAACTAACTTAAGCAGGTGCGACCAGAAAGCCTGAAAAAATTCAGGCTTGAACTGGTTTCGAACCCATGATCTCTGCGATGCCGGTGCAGTGCTCCACCAACTGAGCTAACAAGCCAACTGGGAGCTGGCCATATTGTGAGTTCGTAATGTACCCGTGGAGGATGAATAAATCAATATGAATATATAAAATATATATTTGAACTGCGGGTGACAGATGAAAGATCCTCGCAGTTATCTACGCAACTTAAGCAGCTGCGAAAAGAAAGCCTTAAAAATATTCAGGCTTAAACGGGATTCGAACCCTTGACCTCTGCGATGCCGGTGCGGTGCTTTACCAACTGAGCTATCACGTCATCTGGGTCTGGGAACGGATGGAAGTGAACCAACT
Source organism: Pavona decussata (assembly GCF_977016875.1). Taxonomy (NCBI): domain Eukaryota; kingdom Metazoa; phylum Cnidaria; class Anthozoa; order Scleractinia; family Agariciidae; genus Pavona; species Pavona decussata. The sequence goes on from NW_028145610.1 coordinate 183,864, forward strand.
GTTATTTAGTTCAATTGGGAATAAATGGAGAAATAAATGAGAGACCATTGCAGATATCTGTTATGCACTCATGTTTAAAAGAAAATGAGAATGTCCAGCTCCCAGTTGGCTTGATAGGTCCGTTGGTAGAGCACTGCATCTGTATTGCAGACGACATGGCGTTGAATACTGTCCAGGGCTGATTTTTTTTTTTTAATTTTTAGGGCTTTCCTTTCCCAACTGCTTCAGCTGTCTACATAACTACGATGGTCGCTGACATTTACTGCTTCTTTTAAACTTCTTAAATCAGTTATTGCAATATATTTTTTTAAAATTTCCTTGTTCAGTATTAGTTGCACAGTGTGACGGCGTTCACGTCCAGAATAAAAAAAATGGAACTCACAGTTATGCGTCGTTTTCTTGCAGTGGACGTCAACTAAATGTACTGATTTTTTTTTAAGCTATACAGAGCCATTGTTTAGTTCATTAAATCTTTTGTTTCCTGACGTTCTTGTTGCCACACCGTTGTTTTCGTAAGGTTTCCTAATGCCATAAACAATTGAAGTTTTGTTGAATTGTTTACTTTTGCCATAGATAAGTGAACTTCAACGCCAGCTGGCATCATTGAAGAGTGACATTGAAGCTAAGGAGGAAGCGGAGAGGAGAAAACAAGCAGAGTTAGATATCAACCTGTGATGATATATTTAATAATGCAAAATTTAAGAAAAAGATGATCCCGGAAACGGGAAGAACAGACGTCCGGGGTTTCTTTTCTAGAAATTGTCTGGTGAAAACTCATTGGACTCCTCTCAGGTTCTAAGAGGGCTCTTTTTTTACAGAACAGGGCCCACGACATTAGAACTTTAAAACTAGTGGAGGGAGAGTAACATTTTGAAGCACTGAACTGGTGATAAGTTCTTCCAATGGCCTATTAATTTTGAAGCGGAAATTCCTGTTTTTGGTTTTCAATAATTCTTAGTGTGCTGTTTGTCAAAACTCTTTGCAATAGAAGCATCGGTTTCCTCAGTGAAAATGTTATGAATATATGGCGGCGTACACGGAACGTGTGGCAAGCCCAAACAACGCGTCCGTGCAGAAACGTTTCAGCTCTTTCACTTTTTAAAGGGGAAGTATCAAGGGGAATTTGACCTTTTATCGTTAAAATGGTGCGACAACACCTTCACTTAGTTACAAAATAATTCTAGAACATCAAGAAAAAGAAATCAACTGAATTCTTGAAAGGAACAACTCATGACCTGCTCTAGTGCATTTTGGGAACTTAAAAACAGTTAGCCTAACTTTTTTCAAGTTGCAGTCCATTCTAACCCAGTCCATCTGTGGCCAGAGACACTTATCGATAGTCTTAGTACACTGGGGTGATAATTTAAAACAAATTCGCGCAACACTTTTAGGTTTCTGTTGATAACAAAACAAAAATAATAAAAATAAAACGTTGTTATAACACCAAATTCCCGTGATACTTCTCCTTTAAGTTGTGTTGGTTGAGCTGAGAGTATGTACATGTAACTAACATTTTAGAAGGGAAGGGAAACACATCCAAAAAGTCATAGTTCGTTCTGGTTTTACTTCTGAATGGTCGAGAAACTAGCGCGAGTTTTGCTAACCTATCACGTAGCGTAGTAAAGCAAAACAAAGGAAAACGCGTATTCAATCCTCCGTGCGGAAAAAAATGGGTGCTGTTCATTTTATCACAATATCTTGCGAACTTAACACAGCCAATAGGCACGTAGAAATCCATACTTTTCGCGAACTACCTCGCCGTACTTATTACTAACAACATTGTGTATGCTAGGTTTGAAGTTTTTAGAACTTTCTTTTTTGGGCGTTTTTATGTGCGTTTTTACGGTTTCGTACGCTAAGAAATATGGGTTAATGTACCATTCGACATCTTTTTTAGTGACAGTATATTTTAAGCTTACAGTGAATTGTTTTGTGTGTAGACGGCAGCCCACTCCGCCAGTCAAGGAACCTGAACCTGAACCCGAACCCGAACCTGAGCCCGCTGAACCTGAACAGGAAGATGCAGAAGAACTGCGGAACAAAGTCAACAAACTGGAGGAGGAAGTACAGCATGTAAGGCGTCACAAAGATTCTCCATCGGCATATAGAGAGGGACAGTCTGATAGTTCGTATTATTTTAACCCCTTTACTTCCTGCATGACATACTGAGAATGTCACGTGTCTCATTCTTCATGTGCTTATATGACATACTGAGCACGTCAAGATTTCGAAAACCAAAGTCAAAACCCTCGTACACCAGATCCAAAACCCTTTGGTCTATGTGGACCTTCGATACATAAAGAACTGAATTTTATAATTTTATAATTTCAGCGAGTATCAAATCACAAAATTCAATGTACCCACATGCTTATTGAAGAAACGATTTTTTATGTTGTTTTAGAAATTGTATACTTTTAATGGGTATAGTGGTATACTTTTTAAACTGCTATTGCATTATTTCCATTCGACTGGGGGCATACCTTGAAAAGAAAGAGAAGAGCCTTGGCAGAGGGGGGCGCAAAAGTGTTGGCAGTATAGGGGTTAATCTGCAACTGCGATTTTATCTTACGGTGCCTTTTTTAAATTTGTTTTCAGACCTCTTCTCAAGTGGCGAAGCTAGAAAACACAGTGGAGACGCTGCGAACAGTATTAACGCAAAAAATACAATCAGAGGCACAGACGGTGAGTGTTTGTGTGCTATTGAATAAAGAAAGGGTTTTATTTACAGGTATTAACACACAGTACAGGTTAATTAGGGGTGTTATTGTCATTATAAATAGAAATACTTGCGTTTGAGAGTAGAACTACAGGGAACCCATGTATATTATTTGAACTGTGGGAGAAAGATTAAATAGGAGAAAAACCCTCGAAGTTATTTACAAAACTTAAGCAGTTGCGAAAAAGAAAGCCTGAAAAAAATTCGGGCTCGTGCTCTACCAACTGAGCTATCAAACCAACAGAGAGCTGGTCACATTGTGAGTTCGTAATACATCCGTGCAGGATGAATAAATGAACATGGATATATGAAACATATCAGTTTGAACTGCGGGTGACAGATTTAATAGAAGAAAGGTCCTCGCAGTTATCAACGCAACTAAGCAGTTGAAAGAAAGCCTAAAAAAAAAAAAATTCAGGTAAACGTGATTCGAACCCATGACCTCTGCGATGCCGGTGCAGTACTCTGCCAACTGAGCTATCAAGCCAACTGGGAGGATATTTCATCTATTTAATCTGTCATCCTGCTCCTGCCTCTTTGCGTTTTTTGTTGTCAAGAAATAGAATGGGTATATTACACTGCTGCACAGTTCGCCATAGGCTCGATTACCAGCCGCTGTTCGGGAAAATGAGCCCGTAATCACAGACCGGACCCGGGAGACGGCGGAAATCGAGCCTAAGTTCGTCATGGATTTCCCGCTTCCAACCGTGTTTCAAATGCTTTCGTTTTCCCTGCTTTTCTGCCGTTGTTGTTGGCATTCGTTTCATCTGACCTTTATAACCTGCGTATTCTATTGCTTAGAATATAGTTTTTAGATCTAAGGGTATCGTTTAGGTTATCTGTTGTTTTTTGAGTCAATGCCACTATATATAGTTTCTCATTATGTTCTATCAGTATTTGATAATTACTATTTGTAGAAGTATCATTTATTACGCATAAGTTTTGGAGGACTGTTGAAGCTGCCTTACTTGTTAAAGAAATTATCACTATCATTATCGTTATCATTCTACTGTCATCATCGTTATCATCATCATGATCATGATCATCATTATCATGATCGCCATCATGAAGATTATTATAACTATCACTATCTTTACTGTTGTTACATCATTTCATCATCATTATCGTCATCATCGTTATTATCATCACCAACATCATATTATTTTTTTGTATCATGAATAACCATTCTCATCAGGACAGTCATCTTAGTCCGTATTAGGCTTGTGTCACGGCGTTTTCACGATGAATCAGAAAATTAACTCTGCAGTGTTTGTTAAAGTGCTAAAGTGAACCCATGAATTTCCCACTGAGCGTTAGTCCTAGTAAGGAAAACGGAGACTGCACGAGGAAAAGAAAACAATCTTTGATCACGGTGGGATTCGAACCCACGATCTCCGTATTTGATCGTCTGTTGCTCTACCGACTGAGCTACGAGGCCAGACGAGAGCAAGTCAGGGGTGATCATGGATAGGCTTTTTTATCACTATTCCCTGCGCAATTTTAATTTCCGATCCTCATGAGAGTAAAGCAAAGCTTATGCTTATGATTGGATAGCAAGGCTTAAATTCGTGGAAACCACAGTCTGAAAATAAATAGGACTGTGAAATCGTCGTGACATAAATACATAGTAGTTGTATGCTCCGGGTAATCGGCTCCTGGTTCTGATCCCCACCCACTTTTTTCGGTCGCCCCAGTCCCCCATAGACCAACAGTCACACGAGTCAGCGGTCACACGGTTTGAGCGGGCGCCCTGTCGTGTGTTAGTCACTCTAAGAAGGATAGATTAAGTATATTCACATTCAGGCGTCGGCTGTAATGATTACAGTTGCCGTTTTCTGGGAATTGCTGCAAGAATTTTTCCCAGGATATATCTTGTATTTATTTTAGAAAACAGTTGGAGCTGTTTCGAACGTTTTTCCATGTAGCGCTTTTCTGTGTGATAGTTGTCATCGCCTTTAGAAATGTGTTGCTAATGAAAGCCATTGTATGAGAAACCTCTCTGCTTAGTTGAAAAGCAACTGAAACAGGGTAAGAAATTGTCTGAGGTTTTATATTACCCTAGACCACTTTTGCTACTACATCGTTTTGAAAAAAAAAATTGAAATAACATTGCCTTTAATCTAGATTAGTGAATTGTAGAAAGGTGAGTTTTAGGTATAGTATCTGTTGTTTTTGTCGGGAAATTGTTTGACCGATTTATCAAAAGGAGGCTGTAACTAGACGGATATGATATCCATGTATTCGCTATAAGAAGCAGCCCTACTACCTAAGAGATGTCATGGTCATCTTCGACTACGAAGGACGAACATCATCATAACTATCTATACGCTTTCAATCATTTAACGTGCAATATTAATGCAGTAATTTCGATCTGGTAATCATCATGGCTTTACTCCACCTGGTAGCTGAAAAACTAAGGGAAAGGTCTGTCAGTAGAAGCCTTTGTAGCCCCTACGGTCTACAGAGCACATGTTTAGTTGTTTATTAACTGATTGGCATTTTGACATCCTGTACAGCGAGGTGCCTCTATTACAGAACTGAGGGAGCAGTTAGACCAGATAAAATCCAGTATGTCGCTTATTTCCTCAAAATGTGGTGTGGTTTTTGTATTTGTAATGGCACCGTTTTTTTGTCTGCTTAGCCAGAGTAATCAGACGTCCTTTCCTTGTGCGACCACTTTCGCGGGGAGACCCGGTGGTAAGCACCGCGAAAACGACGTCTGTTTAGTCGGGCTATTGTCTGTGTGTCGATCCGTCTGTCCGTCCGTTTGTCTGTCTGTCTGTCTATCCGTCCGTCCGTCTGTCTGACGGTATGTCTGCCTATCTGTCCGTCTATCTGTCTATCCGTCCGTTCGTCTGTCTGCCCTTCTTTTCTGTTTTCCAACTTTGCTTTGGACAACGTAGTAAAAGCAGAAACTAGAACTTTCGGTTACTGAAAACTGTGTAAAACTAGACAAACTGACATTTTGAGATTTCCACACAAATTAAACTGTTGCACGCAACTAAGTCCCGTCCGAGACCGTATGCTGCAAGCTTCCTTGGAAGTTGCAAACTTGCGCGTGTAATTTGCTACTTGTCTTGTAACATTGTGCGATTTATTGGAGCGTTAGCGACAAATAAATCTTCTAGTCATAACTCTGCGTTGCATTTAATAAAAAAAAAACAATGCTTCATGTAAAAGGTTCTTGAGCTTATTGACAAAAGTTTTCGGTTTCAATGTGATATTCAGTCGGTGCGATCTGACAGGCAGACTATCAATGGCACGTGACATTTCTACGGGTACGAGATTGCAGGACACCCAACTTGACAAAAAATGTCACGTGATCCTCCCGTAAATGATCCTAGAAAACTAATCGCGAGAAATCGAAAATCGGGATCTTAAAGACTTAGTTATCAAGCAGTTGCTTTTGGTTTGTTTGTTTTTCAAAGCAAAGACCTCAGATGGAGACGTCCTTGTTTCTGTTTTTTTCTTCTTCACGTTTTGAGTCTGTGAAGCTTTGTATTTGTTATCATTGTTGTTCTTTTTGTCTGTTGTTGTCACGTTTATTCAGTGTTTCTGTTCAGTTGCTTTATGTCCTTGTTTTGTGCCAACAGGAGAAAATAACAATCTTCTAAACAGTATAAACGAAATAAAACAATCGACAGTTGAAACCGTTGTTTTCATAAATCTTTGCGAACAATGATTGCGTTTTAAATGTAAATGCTGCCGATTCAATTCGTTGTTTAAAAATTCCCTTAACAGAACAACCATTTTGTTTCTTTCGCATTTAAATTGTAATTCTAAACAAATAACTCACCGAGTCTTATCAAAGCAGACATTTTGACAAAATGGCGGTTACTACCGTAAACTGTGATAAAGCAAAAGTATATCCTTAAGCCTTTGACTCGGCACAAATGAGATAAAATGTTGAGCTCCTTAAACGTAAAACATTTGTTTTTAAGTTCGAGGTTCTTTCATGTGTGTAGCTAAAGTGGAAAATCTTCAGCATCACTGTTACGTCATCGAGTATCTCGTCTGAATAAGCTGTTGTTGTTAAAAATAATTCCTTCAGTGCGAACACGATATGAGGATTATTCGTATTCTTAATGCTAAACCTGTTTAAAATTAGTCAAGGTGTTCTCTTAACCTCATTTTACTCTACATTAAATTGATCTTGTTGGTAGCTCTTCAGAAATATCTTTTGTAACATTTCGTTAACGGAAGCTGAGAACTTAATTCAGTAAAAAGTAAAAAGCAGAAGTCGTCAACATGCCGTTCTTTTTTCAGATACATTTTTTACAGAGTAAAGTATATCTATAATTTACGCCAACGTTCGCTTTAGTTCTGTATACTTTATATTTTAACTTCAAAAATTACAAGGACAAAATGTTAAACGAAAGGGATGAAAAGCTAACCGGTTAAAAAGAGGAGTTACTCAGTACTATGCAATGCTATCTACACAGTGTGTAATAGAAGTGCTATTAGTTTAACTTCAGCTAAAAGGGGTTCAGAAATTGGTAAATATGTTCGCGTATTTTAAAGTTTAACTGAATGCACAATATACAAGGTCATCTAATAGTGGGTATTAAAAGTAACAGTCATATATAATTTAGTTAAATGGTGAAGTTTTCTCATGATTGTGATGCAAATTAAATGAACGATGTGAATGTTTGACACCATGCGTTAATGTAAATGGTGGGTAATTTAATACTAATTTGAATCATCTTGGGTTATGACAAATTAATATTCTCGTATTTGGAGATTTTAATTTATGATAACGCAATGTGACTTTTTTCGACAAAGGTAGTCAGCTGTCGTTTACTTTATAAATGATAACCAACTTTGTTAAACTGATCATAGTCACTGTGCTTTCAGCAAGTGATATTTAAAATAATTGTTAGAAAAATGTAAACCGTTGTTAAGAATCTTTCCTTTCGGCGATGTCCTCAGAAGCATTGTCAAACTTCATCCTCTATCAGATCCATGTAATTAATGGAATTGAGTTAAATCAAGTAATATATTTATTTTTTAGAACAATAATATGACTTGAATAAGGAAAGCAACTCCATCGCCCATATAAAATAATTATAATCACACGTAAAACTTTTAACCAGATGCCCAGTAAACTCGTCAAATAACTAAGACGTGATTTAAAAGAGTTAACATCAAGCCATTGAGTGTGCTGTTAGTTCAAGTTGTTTATTTTAATACTGAAAAGGAGAGTAGTGACAAGGGGGTGGGGAGGGTATAGCAGGTATATCTCGTCTTGCCTTCTTTTCCCTCCCCTCCCCTACTTTCTTCTAGTCTGTTCCTGGCTCTTTGATTGTGGAGGATCTCTTGCGCGTCTTTATTTTATTCCGGGATGAAAGGAAATTTAAAAAAGACAGTTGACGAAAGTTGATGGAAATTGAAACTGTGACAAAAGGCCAAAGAGAAGGCGGAATGACTGCAGGGATGTAAAATCAGACTATTTTTTTAGATTTAATAGCTTCCACGAGAGCGCAAATGATATTGTATGTATACTAGAACTCGTAAACAGATAGTCGCGTGCATGTTTCGCGTTGTTTCTTAGCTTTTTGGTTATTCTTTTTGTTGATTTTTGGCCAGCGAGATTTTTTTCCGTGTTTGCGCTCCATCATTTCAGGGCCAGGAACATTCTCCTTTCTCCACAATGTCAGTCTTCGCGACCATCGCGTAGCTAAAATACTGCGTGGTGTTCTTCAACTGATTGACATGTTTATGCGATGCAGCCGTCTCTCATCGCCTGTCGCACGCAGACGATTCACGTTACGAGAGACACCTTCTCTTTCGCCACAATATACAGAGCGGAGTGCAAATTTTGACATGGCCTGTTGACAAAATATCATTAGTGACCTTTAGATTCTTAGACTAGCGCGAGGACGACTACAAATACGAGATTTGACTTAGAGATTTTCGCGAAGTACTAAGAACAAATATATCCCAGGAAGCTTCAATTTACCCTTTGTGAGCGATGAACTTGTCGCAGACGTGTTGAATGATAATACTTAAGCCCTTTCGTCATTCCAAAAAGACGAGATCACCTACGTTTTGAGGACTTGTTTTCACCACTACGCTGTTCTAAACCTACCAACTTTCTCTGAGTCAAATGCGTGAGATTTTTGTCTCGTCATGACCGGGATTTCCGAAAACGTCCGAGCCACTTCCGAAGATTTCCAACGATTTCCTAACGTTGCCGAAAATGTCCGAAGATATTCCGACGACCTTTGAACTCTTACGATTCGAACGGATTGTAGACATTTGAAAGCTTTTGTGGTTGTTGTAAAGAGTAAAGAAATAATACATAACACATCTGAAATGAAATGAAGCTTTTTTAGAACAACTCGTCCGGATTTGTGAGTCAGGCGTGAGAAATTGTCCTCGATGCGTGAGATCGATCGAGTCCGCAGGCGTGTGACTCACGCATAATGCGTGAGAGTTGGCAGGTATACCTTTCTCACAAAAAACTCTTAGTAAAATGACGATCAGGCTCCCTTGTTTTCCCGCCAAAATGACACTGGTTCACTCGCGCGAGCTCTTTGTCTATTGGAAAAAACTCGTAGTAAAATGACGACTTCTATCTCGTTTTCCCGCCAAAACGACACTGGTTCACTAGCGCGCGCATTTGTCTATTGGAAGAAACTCGTAGTAAAATGACGGCGGCTATCTCGTTTTCCCGCCAAAATGACACTGCTTCACCGGCGAGCTCTTTGTCTATTGGAAAAACTCGTACTAGAATCTAAAGGTCTCTATATATCTATCGTGATTAAAATTGGGGTCCAGTGCGTACGACGCTGGTATGATACTCGATGAGACTCGGCTGCATTCGCACTTAGGTTAGAAACAATCATGATATATTCTCACGCTCTTCTTTAATCCTTGCTTTTTAGCGGAATGACCAAAATGGCATTCAAGAGGAGGACATTAACAAGATTATCCGGTTTTACCTGCAAGATCACCGGCGTGTGTTTGTCAAGTATAAGAGGAACTCGGGCATTCATCAAGCTAAATACGTAGAAGGCGTCGGCAGAATGCGAGTCTCTTTGTTGGAGATCAACAGATGGGGGATCTATCAATGTTGGCGGATGCTTGCTGTCAAAAGAGCGTGGTACAGGTTACTGGAGAAAAAGGAAGAAAGAGAAAGAGAAGACGACGAGATCCCTTCATCAAAACCCAAACAATCTATCAGCAAAGCTCCGAAAAAGAATGCTGACGACAGCGATGATGATGATGACGATGATGATGACGACGATGATGATGATGAAGACGACGATGATGACGACGATGACGATGATGACGAGGACGAAGAGGACGATGATGATGATGATGATGACGATGATGATGACGATGACGATGCGCCTAAACGTGGTGGCAAAAACAAGAAAGGAAAAAAAGGCAAAAAGTAGCGTCGAAACAAAACCAAACCAGTTTACTTTCGTTCATAAACAACTCTACTCAGTCGTTGTCATGCTTTGTGTGTGTTCACACAATGCTAAAAGATCGCGTTTATTCCCCTTCCTTCAAAAAGGGCCTTTCTCTCCGCTATTCAAACTCAGCTCGTCTGGTGTGGTTCTTAAATGCAGTGCTTTTGCGTGACACTGTTCATTGTGTTATTGTGTTAAGTTAGTTCTATCTTCCGTAACTGTGGATACAACTTCAAAGCTGGTTGAACTTTTCATTCTGTGCATGAAATCCTAAAGTGTGACCATTCAAATGAAAGCTACTGAGCAGTACTTTCCTGTGGTGCTGTTTATTATGCTGTACAAGATGATTCTAACTTTTGAGTCTGTGGATGAAATCCTAAAGTGTGACCATTCAAATGAAAGCTACTGAGCAGTACTTTTCTGTGGTGCTGTTTATTATGCTGTACAAGATGATTCTAACTTTTGAGTCTGTGGATAAAATCCTAAAGTGTGACCATTCAAATGAAAGCTACTGAGCAGTACTTTCCTGTGGTGCTGTTTATTATGCTGTACAAGATGATTCTAACTTTTGAGTCTGTGGATGAAATCCTAAAGTGTGACCATTCAAATGAAAGCTACTGAGCAGTACTTTCCTGTGGTGTTGTTTATTATGCTGTACAAGATGATTCTAACTTTTGAGTCTGTAAGTGAAATCCTAAAGTGTGACCATTCAAATGAAAGCTACTGAGCAGTACTTTCCTGTGGTGTTGTTTATTATGCTGTACAAGATGATTCTAACTTTTGAGTCTGTAAGTGAAATCCTAAAGTGTGACCATTCAAATGAAAGCTACTGAGCAGTACTTTCCAGTGGTGCTGTTTATTATGCTGTACAAGGTGATTCTAACTTTTGAGTTTGTGGATGAAATCCTAAAGTGTGACCATTCAAATGAAATTTTCTGAGCAGGTTTCCACGTGGTGCGGATCACTTCTCTCTCTATTTTTCTTGGAATGGGGTGGGGGGGGGGGGGGGGGTTAATTCTGTACATTCAAGTCATCACCGCAGTTATTTTCAGATCGAACTATGTATCAACACCGATGTCGTCTGGACGGCATGACTAACAGGGAACTTGAGTATAGATTTTCGTGAGGCAAGAAGAAATTCCAGTGTTTCAGAACCTTGCTATATAAAGTTAAAACAAGGTCACGATGGAAATATTTCACTTTCGGTAGATGTTTATGACTCAGGAAATCTGTGCTAAGTTCCCTCGTAGCCTGCGAGCGGCTCACTTTGGTGCATGTGTTATGTAGTGCGAGCTGTTTTCGTTGCGTTGCATTGTTAACCGTTTTCTCTTCGGCAAGGTTGCTTAACTTCTAGCGTGAAGCCACATCTTCATGAAGGTATCAACTCTTCACCGGCGCTGAACATTTGACACGGTGAAACGCATCGTTCAAGAATTTTCAACGTCTTGTTTAGACAGTGGTTGAAAAAGTGTTGTACTGGGTCACTAAAATCAGCGTTTCCTGTTGAGTAGGTTGGTAACAATAGAACTTTACCTTAGTTGGTATGTAGCAGCAACTGCAAAGACAGCAATAGAATAGGATTGCAGATGACAAGAGGCTCGCGGAGAGGTTGTAGCATCTTCGGCGGGTGTTAAATTTCTTAAGCGTTGTCTCGAGACTTGCGCACAAGTTGAACTCAGCACCAACGCACCAGCGCGGCAAAACGCGCGCAAGCCATCGGTTGTTTTCTAGCTCGTGATTGGTTACTAAAAGGGCACGTTTGTTCTCATTTGAACCGCATTGGTTAAAACAGGTTGCACGAATTTTTTTTTTAAAAAGCCAATCACAGAGCTCAAAATGAGAAGAGGCGCGCGTGGACCCCAAGCCAGAAAAAAAGAAACGAAAGTTCGTGCGCTGTTTTCGCACTACTTCACAAATGCATTTCATTTCGAAGAACTGAGCCGTTAGCAAGCTATATTAAAAGTAAAAAAATAGTTATTTTCTTAGAAAATACTTGGAAAAAAATAGAACTTAGAATGTGCCTAATGTAAAGGCTTGTTTATAACCTCATGCTGAGAAATAATTCCCTTAATAGCTTAGCAAGTGAGCAAAATACCCCCAGTTCTCGCTGGTAAAATAGGCTGGACCTATGCTAGAGAGAGATTTTATTACTGAAGCAACTTTAGTGCTAATTTGTACAGAGATGTCAGACAAAACCAAAATGTGTAATGTTGACAAGAGCGGTTCTAAAATAAATCCTAAAATCAAAGTAATCGGCTCTTTATAATCGAAACGGACGTTATCAACACAATTAACCAATCAGGAGTCGTACAAGAAAGCAAAACTGACACCGGCGCGGTAAAACGCGCGCAAGCCATCGGCTGTTTTCTAGCTTGTGATTGGTTACTTATGGGCGCACGTTTGCTCTCATTGGAACCGCATTGGATAAAACAAGTTGCACGAGATTTTTTAAGCCAATCACAGAGCTCAACAGGAGAAGAATCAAAAGAGCCGTTCCTTTTTGGTGATTTATTTAAAACCGCTCAGATGCTGCTGTCGATTTCTCAAAAGAAACGACATTTTCACGACCTCAAGAGAGGCTTGTACATAAAACCCAATAGTTTTCATAGAATTGTGTGCATTGAACATTTTTGTCTCAGCAGTAGAACGATGAATTGCTAGAGTTGCTGTGGCTGACTGTACAATATGTAATATAATGTACATACCCACATGAATATTAATGAAGTATGCTTACTCATTTCAGATACGTTTGTACTTGACCAATATTTTCCATTAGATTGAAAATAAATATGTTACATTAGTTCAGAAATGCTTCATTCGTTGTTCCTACAAATTACTAAGACTTCGAGAAGTGCCATAGGATACTCGTCCGTAGTTCTACACAGGTAATTTCTGGCCAATAGTCAGAGTTGATAGAAACAATCAGGTTATGCTTGGATATTTTTTTCACAATTTTGGGCCGAGGATACGTAGCTGTACTAGCAAAATGGCGGTGCGGTAGGATTCCAATCATAAAACATTTTCTACATGAGCCAAAACACTCTTAGGGAACTTGTCAAAACAAGTTTGTTCAAAGAGGAAACACCTTGTCTGGGCTGAACATTACCGACAAATTGTATTGGCCTTAAAATTTGAATTGGTACAGAAATATCCAGCTAACAAGAGTTGCTAGAAATACAAGTGAGGTTTGACAATCCTTGTCGCTTTTTACTGCTGGATAGAGGGGTAGCTATGCAACAATTTTAAAAGACACCATCTTTTGAGGTTGAGGAAGGGGGCTACAGGCAGAGACCACCATCTATTTTGGGTTTTTCAAAGGGGAATCTTGTTCGAGTATAGTAGTTTTGACCACTGTCAGTACTTGTCGAGTTTCGTAGAACTCGAAAGAACAGACTTCTTTCGTGCACCATTGGTGTCAACACATGAGAAGTGTGTCAGGACCCTGACTCGTCCTCCAAACTCCTTATTTAGTTTCAACGCATAAAAGACGGAAACATAAATGGATATCCGGCTCCTGCTTATACGAGAAGGGGTATTTTTATGTTTACATCACGATATTAAAAGTTAGCCGGAAAAAGAATAACGGACAACAGTGGTCATTTTGTAACCATGGTGTCATATGTTCGTCGTTAGAATAGTGTGACACCAGTTGCGTCAACGACCTGAAGTTGTAAGTAACTAAGTAGTTAATATTTTACTGAGTACAAATTCTATAAAAAAGCAAGGCTGCACGGTTTGGGAAATATAACCAACAAGTTAAAGAGGGAACAACCTAGAAAAACAGCGATACCATTAACAACCAACAGCCAGTACAGGATTAGTACACGGAATCTTGGATCATTTCATTCAGAGACTAGCAGAAATGCAAGCGGTACTTGTTTTTATTGAGTGAGGCCAAGTTTTTGCGCATGAAAGTAGTCTAAAGAATTAGATCATGATGTCACAAAAATTGCGTAAAATATGTCGCAGACTCGTTTAAAATCAGATTGTATTTCAGAAATTTTAATTTCTTTGCCTCAGTAAAATAAAATTTTATAAAATATCAAAATTCATTTTCCCGTTAAGGCCTCCACTCAATCAGTAGCTACCAGTAGTAACAGGGCCGTAGCTAGCATGAGGCAAGACGAGGCAGTTGCCTCGTCTTGATTTTGGCCCTTTTTTCTTTTTGGAAGGAACGTTCAATTGAGAAAACAGTCCCTAGAAAAAAATGGATTGGTTAAGATAAAACCAGCTAATATAAGGTGGATGAATTGAGGGGAAAAGCATTTTACGGAGGTTAAATCGTTTCATGTGAACTATGAGTAGCGGTTTTTCAAATGATTTAAGGTTACAGGGGCCACTAAGAAGACGTATCGTGACATAACCGTGATAGGCCGCGTGACATCAAAGGTCACCATTATTCCCGTATGTTATCTGCCATGGCTGAGAGCCGGTGTGGGAGCATTCTTTGCTTATACAACTGTCGTAAAAGAACAAAATGTCGTTTGCAGTGCTGGCAATCGATTTGTTGCAAACACTTTAATACATGTATTGAACGTTTGAGCGAAAAGAAAATGTAAAAGAATAGGTTTTAAAAGATTTGTTGATCAAGCCTTTCTCATTTGTAATGGCTCTTAAAAGAGCCGTTTGCATTTGGTTGGCGTGAGAGAGGCATTTCAAAACTCTTGACGGAGCTCGCACAGGTTTGCCTCTAGAACATCCGTACTGTCTACCATTGAGGTGATGTTGTCTCTCTGGCCACAGACGGATTGCCTTAGCTTTCAGTAAAGAAAAAACAACGGGCAAAAAACTTTCACTTTTCTAACTGTTAAGGGAGAAGTTTACTACTTTTAATCTTTAAAGATATTGACTTCTTAGTCCTACAAGTATAAGAGATGGCAATATTATGACATGGCTGTATCAAAGTTGAAGAACATAAGCAAGAGTATATCGAAACAGATAATTGATAAGACTTCTCCTAATTATCTAAAGTATAAAATCCATACACGTTGGCTACTCTCGTGGATTCATTTTATTGTTATAATACGTGATAGAACATTTCAATGCTTTAAAATGCAGATGGTCATTAACTTAGCACCAGTATCGCTAAGTAACAAAAAAGTGAACTTCTATACTTGCCCAAGATAGAGTTTTCTGAAGAAAAATGCCGCGGAAAATGCTTACAAGAGCATTTCTGAGCCTCTAGATTTCAAAATTTTCTGGGGGGCATGCCCCCAGACGCCCCTAGCGGCTCGCGCCTTCGGCGCTCGAAACTTGCCTCGTCTTGTTCTGAAGTCTGGCTACGGCCCTGAGTAAAGAGGACTTAAAATTTATGACATAAAATTCAGCGGTGAAATGCCGCGTTTTTCAATGATAGCCGAAAATAACTAAAATTAACCATAATCATGACCATTAAATTACTAATAGCTGGAAAAAGGCTAAACCCTGGCAAAAACTTTTATTGATAGCTGAGAAATGGCAGTGAATTTTAACCATCGATCCAAAGAACTCCGATTCCAGCGTCTCCTGACCTGCAGTCATACCCTCCCTCCATCTCCGCCGACTCTTGCGCTGCCACACTTTCGCGCTCCCCGAATTGAAAAAAGAGAACGCATCTCCCCCTCCACCCGAGCGAGGCATGGAACGACTTCACAGGCTATCCGCTGACAATTCTTTGTTGTGGTTGGTGGCTCATTTCATTCCTCATACATCTTGCGAGATAAAATATTTTTATTAAATAGTGCCTTTCTTTGTGATCGGTTGAATTTAAGTGGAATATTTTTATTCATGAGCCTTTTGCGGAGGCAGAGCAGACAGCCTAATACAGGGTGTTGTTTTTCACTCGCTCGTATAATAAAGTTTGATTCAATCACAGATGCTGCTCGGTACGACTCCATGAAATCCAATCCAGTGTGAAATTTATTGATCGTTCTTCTTTTGACCACATTAACCTCAAAGGAAAACGAACGCCGTTAACTGGAATGTTCAAGCATTGAATGTCTCGTCAGAAAAAAAAAAGGAAAAGAAACTCGTGTATATCTGATCGATCGGCGCCGTTGCTTTAAAAGTGATGCGTTTATAGTGTGTGTTTCATATCACTGTCGTGATCAAAGAGCCCAGAAAGCTTTGACATTGAGCATCAACAATGGTGGATTCTAAGTTTCTTATCGTAACCACACTTTGTTATGTCGGGATTTTCGGTGTGATCTTTATTGTGTGCTGCTGTGCATGGATGCGGCACCGACGGAACGAAAGTCGAGGGCTTTCGTCACGGCAGCGAAGCAACCAAACCAACAGGCGATTCTACAGACCAGTACAACCTCCGGAATATCACACACCTTCAACGCCGATGCCATACGGCGCACCACGAGGAAACGCTCCGGTGGAGATTCAAAATGTGCCAGCTGGAAACACATACTTCCCAGCTCCGCAAATGACAAACAACATCACTCCGCGAAATAACATATTATACCCTATGGCTGGTCATTTTCCTAACCTCGTGTTTACTGGGTTTCCTCGAGGGAATTTATACCCTGCAGCTAACGTGACTACAGGAACTCACGCTCTACAACTCACGACTTGCGGAGAAACAGTTACAAGTCAAGAAGGATGTTCTGGTGATAATTTTAGCGACGCTACAAGCTCGAGATTTGGCGGTGGGGATAATACGGACGACAAACACTCAGCACCGTTAAATAGTGCACGATCTCGTACTACAGACAGTGAAAGGGAGGCTGAAAGCAGCCAAGCCAGTCATTTTCAAGAAATCACTCTTCGGGAGGAACGATGTTAAGTACATGAATTATTGTAATTTACTGATTCGAAGATGGATATATGTTATTATAGTGAGATATATAACTAATATTAATTTGTTTACGAAAAACATAACAAGAAATATCCAAGGCGATCGGTTTTTTTTTGGGCAAAATAATCCTATCTTCGCCACCCACGTCCACAGTCTAGATGACATTCTAATGCTGTTATTTAAACAAAAAGAACATTGTTCTCTCAAGTCTATCAAGAGGATGAAAACTGTTTGTTTGTCGTCAAATCCTCGTCTGCCCTAAAGGATTACACGGATCCCCATTGTCATCAAAGTGTAAGCTTTTCATTGCAATTTTTTAATCCTAGTTAAAACTGTTCAGACAGAAGAATATAGCATTGCGGAGAGTGGCAAGCGAAGAATTGGGCAAGGAATCTTTTCAATCTGATGATATTCTTTCTTTTGCTGGAGAGATCCTTATTTGGTTTATAAAAATTCATGCTGCTAATGACTTGAACTCGCCGTGATGATGGGCAAATTAAATAAAATTTGCATACATGTATCAACCATGTAATAAACAAGAGTATCTTATTACAAAAAGTTGTATATTGAATCGCGCACAGCTGTTGTTGGTCACACATGCACAATTGACAGTTCTCCAATAGAATATTACAAATTGGACAGCTGCATTTTAGGCATCCGGTTGCCCCAACCTCATTTCCTTGACCATATTCTGGTTGAAGTATTTTGTTAAAGATCCCCGAATTGTAACACTGGTCGATCAGGTGCACTTCAATGGTTCTTTTCCCAGGAGTTTTGATAAAAATGCATAATTTTATATTATTGTTTTGAAAATTTTATGGAGTATTTTTGTAATTTTTGAATTTTTTTTGTTTTAGTACCATATTGAAGGCCAATTTGTTTTACCAAAATTCATTGACATCAGGGTCATCATTGAGTATATTTAGCGACATGTTTCATTGAGCTTTACAGTCATTAACCTGTGTGGCAAGAATTTCTGTAGGGTTTTCTGCCTTTTTCACCTTTGCCGTGAACATCCGCACAGTAAAAAAAAAAAATAAATAAAAAAAAATCCTAAAGCAGAAAATCCCCATGGAAATGCTTGCCATGCAGGCTTCACACTCATCACAAACTTTTTGCTTTGTTAATGTTAGTAAAAATAAACTTGCAACAGTTAGGGAAGTGGTAAGGACTAATGTACTCGAACAGGACCCACTAAACCCCAAAATAGATGGTGGTCTTTGCCTGCAGCCCCCTTCCTCAACCTCAAGGCATGGTGTCTTTATTGTATAGCCACCCCTCTATCCAGCAGTAAAAAATGACAATGAGATTCAAAGCTCACTTTTGTTCCTCATCTAGCAATGCTGACCCTTGGCAGCTGAATATTTCTGTGTGAACTCAAAATTTTAAAGCCAATGAAATTTTGTCGGTAATGTTCATGAGTTAGGTGGTGTCTTTGATAACCCCCCTACCCCAGACAAGGTGGGTCCTCTTCGAACAAACTTGTTATGACCAGTTCCTTATAAGGGTATTCAGCTGTAATAGCTGGTACAGATCATGGCCTTTTAAAAATTATGTACCTCTGGACATAAAATAAATGTTTATTTATGAATGAGGTTTTTGTGGTTTTATTCTTAGAAAGATACCCAAACATTCAATGCCAATCAAGAAAACAAAAACTTTATTCTTTTTACATCAGTTTTTGCACCTAGCCAAAACCAGAGAGGTCACTCATGCTTTTATCCTTGGATTGTTCAACATAAAACGAGGTAGCCTGCAAGAGCAGACACCTTTTCTGGCTGTGGTTCACCAGTCGACGCAGGTGAAACAAAAGCTGGAAAAGTTGTCTGGCTCTCAGAGGCTAAAAAAACAACAGGTCTGTTTCTCAAACTCCTGAAGAGTTTTAAGATCCAAAATGTACTTTTTAATCTTTCTTTCAATTTGTGGCAGTTTTTCACGGAGACTAAACCACTGTGCCTCTTAAAGGGAGGGGTTTACATTTCAGGGCATGTGCATGAATCTAAATGCTTTTTTCCCTTTCTTATCAACTTTATTGCCTCAAAAATCCCACTCACATGTACTTCAGTAATCACATTCTATAGTAAGTCCAAGCTAAATGACCGTTGACTAAAACTCACAGAAAATGCTAGTGGATTGTGCTCATATTGTTGATATTGAATTTAGTGTTGACCCGTAGGATTTATTCCACGGTTGATGCGTTTACAGTTATTTGCATGCAAAATAATGCAATCATATGAAAAAGTTACCACCCGATATACCTATTCCCTTCCGAATGGTTCATAAACAACAAATTAAATTAAACAGGCTTGGGTTATAGCGAGCAAAGGCGAAAAAGTATTTTGATTCATGGCGGGATATGCAGAACTGTGAACCCCTCCCTTTAATCTTGTAATGTTTTTCACCTCTGAAATGTTTTTGGAGGTTTTGAGCAACACAGGCTACTTCACTGTGGCTTAACAAATCACCATTCAACCTAAGTTTCTTTGCTCTGATCTTAAAACTTTGAACAGCAAAGCATGCAAAATTTTGGTTCACAATGCTCCATAAAAACTTTGGCTCATGAGACCACCCCACCCCCCACCCACAGGAAATAAGTGATCACACTTTTGTATTTTGTTGATGGTGTCAAATATCACTCAATCTTTGGCTCTATTTCTGCTGCTGTCTCTGGTCTAGGATTTCCTCACTGTTTGGGGGAGGAGCAGCAGCTGATAATCGAGCCTAGCTGTGACCATGGTTTGGATATGTGTTCCTAATAAATTATTAGGAACACATATCCAAACCATTAAATTTTGCCAACTTTAGCCTTGAATTTCTCCAAGAATTATTGCTCATTTGAGAAGCCATATCAAACACTGGAAAGTGTGTTTCATATTGGTAATTGAACTGAGTGGAGTGCAATTTGGTCTGAAATGATACGCGTGATTTCAAAATCAAACGAGCGCGCAGCGCGAGTTTGATTTGAAATCACAAGTATGATTTCAGACCAAAATTGCACGACAAGAAGTTCAATTACCACTTAATTACTTCCATTTTGAAATCACAGAGTATCATTGTCAATATTAATATTCTATTTGTGTTACTTCATTTCCATTTGATGGGCTAAAGAAAGGATGCGATTTAGAGCAAAAAATGGTGCAATTTGGGAATAAATTGCACCATTTTGGACCAATCAGATTCCCAGGATCACCAGTGATTTCAAAATGGATGTAATTAATCAGATATCCAAACACCTTGAAGTCATTTAAAAAAACTTGGCTGCGCTCGTTTTTTCAACCTACTTCTCAGTGTTTGGATATCTGATGAAACACGCTTTCTTGTGTTTGATATAATATATTATTACATAACATTGAGAAGTAATGCATTCATTAATCTCCACTATTCAGCACATTTCTTAGAACTTGTTTCCCATTCTTGCCTTACATGTTTGTCTACCAAATCCTTGTCTTCTTTGTTGTTTTGCTTGCTACCACTCATTAATATATTTTGTTCGCTCCACAAAACATGGCCTGCTCTACAGAGGTATCTTCTCACTGTTCTACAACCAAGGCATGTCACTACAATGTGCCTCTCTCTTTTCCCTAAACAGTAAAAGAGCAAAAAAGAGTTTACGCACTCTAGAGCACTGAATTGTGGAAATCATTTTTAACCAAGTGAACCACTATGGCTGATTTTCAATACTTACGTCTTATTCTAACTCTTGCCGTAACTCCTGGTACAAGCAGAGAATGGCAGTGCTTACAAGTTGTTCTTTTAATACTTGGGTCCCTACAAGATATATCATAGTTAGCAATAGCTAATAATAATAGTAAGGGCTAGTTTGTAAATAATGACTGTCATTGTTGGTGAACACTACATTCATAACAAATATATCAAAGTCAACCTTGAGTCAAGATGCTAGGAATGAGGTCGTGTCTATGAATTAAAATGGTGTACAGTAAATGCAATGCTTACTTCAAGAATTGTTTTTGCATCACAAGGTACCAAACACCATGACTGAGATGCAACATGCACAAACCACAAGCCATAAAAAAGACAGTTTTACACCCTGCGGCACATCTTCCACAAAACACTGCACAGTGTAAAAAAATCTAACAGATATGGCTTGTTGTGAAACAAGTTGCTGTGACCAATTTCGGCCATTAACAAGCAGAGGATGACATTTGGAGGGAGGAGAAACACAGTCTAGTATAAACTGCAGTAATGAGTTGAAAACCAATGAAATACCCAAACCGCATAATTACAAATACCTGGCTAGTACTGGAGCTAAGGATAGGAATTAGCAAAATACCATTTCTAAAACAATGGCCCAAAACTGCAGTAACAATGTAAACCCCCATACCCACTCGACTGTTACACAGTGTAGTGTTCTTCAGTCAACATCTTGAAACAATGTTACAACACAATACAGTGTATGTTTGAACAGTTGCAAGATAGGTTGTAATGCAGTGCAACACGGCAATATGAGTAATTAACTATTCCTAAATAGGGATTTGATCTTCTATCTAATTGGTTGCGGCACAATATAAGCTTAACCTTGCCTTGTCTTGGAGAACTTAAAGTTTAAGCTGGTTTTCACATAATTAAAATAAGCTTAAAGTTTCTGCAATTTTTATTGTTTTCTGACAGAAAGCTTGATACTTACAATTTGTATACTAGTTTCTGTGCGATTTCTTTCATTGTGCTTGCATAAAACCTTGCCATTTCTACGTTTTCTGGGTTAATAGATAGAACTGCATGGGACGCCTATAACAAAACAGATCAACTTGAAGACAACACTGATCAAATTTAATCAGCAGTTATTAACTTAACTTTCTTTTACAGTAGTTTAAGTTTTGACTCACCTGGTGCAAGAAATTCAGCTTGTGGCATGCTTCTTGTTTCTCTGTGGGGACCTTTTTATCCTTACGACCCATACCGACAGGAAAAGAAGTCGAACTTCTATCCAAGAGAAGGATCTCTCGCAGCCATTTTTGAAAACAAAGGGAAAATAACCATCCGAATACGGCTCGAGAGACTGGCACTACTGCGAAGGACCGCTAACCTACTCCCCCAGGGGCTCAGATTTGGATAACGTGCACAAAATGGCGACCGCAATAGGCCGGTTTGGGAAATGAGAAATTTACGATGAATTCACGTCTTCTGTTGTGCCGTAAGTGGTCATATTACGCTTAAACGTTTCACATTACGTTTATCAATAACATGGCGTTGCATTTTTAGGGAACTTCTGCTGGAGACGTGCTACTGAGATCTTCCTGGATGCTCCCGTGTCCAAAACCTCCGTGTGTAAACCATGTCTTCGCTTGCTGCACCAATATAAAGTTCGATTCTCTAGAGTTAAAAGTAAAGAGCGACTTTTGCGTGATCCTTATGGACATCCTTTAAAAAATGACGCTGGTTTAAGGAAGGTAGGTTTGATGTGTGTACACTAATTATTAGTCAATCGATCAGGAAGTTCAAAATAAGCTAATAAGACTTACATAAGCTTAATCGTAGTCGTGCAACGCTGTAGTATTAATTTGGCTTTCTCCGTGCCTCATTTTATGTAAGTTTTGTGAAAGAAGAGGCGTCAATGAAATTAGAGGAATTTTACCTCTTGCAGCTCTACATAATCATTACTACCTGCTGTGATTGCATAACATATACTTATTGCATACTTTATATTTTAATTATAATTATTATTATTATATAGCTGGCTCTGCGAGCGGGAAGATGAGTCAAATCCTGCGCTGTGATTGGCTACCCGAGCGGGCAAGATGGAGCTATCTTGCCCGCTCGGGATTACCCGTTGCCCGTCCGCTTGGCATCGAAAGTTTAATCCCAACAACAATGCGGGTTTTCTTCGATTTTCTCGTTGTTTTGGGGGAAAACGCTCACTGAAAAGTTCGGTAAACTCTCAACATTTACCTTAAGGAAAGGAAAGAGAATGGAATCGTTCTTGGTGTAGTGAAAACTTTGTTTCAGCTACAATGAATGTGAGTTGAATCGGTGAGTTGCTCTGCGTGTAGTATTTTAGATAGAATCGATTTTGAAAAACTTATTGTCTCAAGTCGAGTGCCAAATTGATAAGTTCTCTAAGTTTGCAATGACTGTATTTAAATCATAGCGTAGTGGAAGTTGCGGTTAGTATTTAGAGCAGTTCAGAAAAGTATTTTTTTTTTTAAGTTCGCCGAAGAAGCTTACGTTTTTGGTTTAGCCGCGTCTTGCTTGTTGTAAACAACAAAATCTTGTCAAAGTTTTGCACAGTTTTCTGATTTACCTGCTCTTTTTTTCGGCTTATGTTTGCATATAATCTCAAAATCTATTGTTTCATTCAAGAATTAATGATTGGAAGCCGAAAACTGTGTAAAAATTTTTATTATTTACGCCACCTCACGATCGGCTGAAAATGGCGAATTCTATTCAAATCTTCCCGCTCTTGCGAAAATCTAAATTTTTCATTCTCAATAATTGTATACTCCCTTTAAGCCATAATAAAGTTAGAGCCCTAAGATAATTTAGGATTCCCTGTTTTCCACGATTGCGTGCTAATCCAAAAATGCACTGAAAATAAATCTTGCACCGGCCGGCTATGAAGAATGTTTTTCCGAGTAGAGCAGTTTCATGTCATGTTGTGTTTTGTTGTTGTAGTTTTAACTTGATTGTAAAGCCATATGATAAATCCTTTATTGACCAAGCTTGTTCGGTCAAGATGGCTGGATATTGGCCTCGTTCTTTTTTTGCGTTTTTATGGACCTTGACTTCGTCTCGGTCCATAAAAACACAAAAAAAGAACTTGGCCAATATCCAGCCATCTTGACCGAACAAGCTTGGTCAATAACGCATATTTACATGTCATCTTATATAGTTTAACCCATTGCAAAGTAATTTGGTTTTTAATATCTTTCAGAGGAAAAACAACAAATGATGATTGGGCGGAAGAATGTCCTGTTCTTTCTCTAATCTTTAATCAGAGGTGTCTCGCGTTTAAGCGATGTAGCGCGTCCAGTTTAAACTGTAGATACCTAAACCCCTATATCAAATTAAAGCTTATAGAGCTGACTATCAAACCATACCAAGAATTTTGAAATTAAATAAATTGCCGAATTTTTCACGACCTCTAATTGCAAGCGTCCAGATCTCCTTTTTAAAGCTACAAGTCTAAGTGAATTTTGTTTTTTGCTCATTTAATTTGCTCCCCAGTTTCCTGACCCAAAGCGCCAAAAAAACGTGTCTGCGTTTTGCCATATTCAATCGCAGTGAAAAGTTATAGAGCATTTTTGAAATAGGATGAAAAAAATGTGGAGTAATCTTACAAAAATCACTCTCGGAGAAAATATTTATAAGCACTAATGGAGGGTAAATAAGCATTATAATTATGATTATGGTTACGCGGCTGACAGTCAAATAGTGCGATGCACTGTTTCAAGAAATGATGGTCGTGAAGATGATTATGATGGTCACCCACCACTAACCTCCAGGTTTTAGATCGGTCAAAATATCATGATCTGGTGGTTGTGGGTTGTAGTCTCAGTCATGGCAGAAAATTCTGTTTTACGAATACCAGGTAATACACTGGCATCCTAAGCTCACTTTCCAACTACATATTAACATGAAATCAATGTATAGACTTAGCATTTGGTATTTTGGTGAGAAAGGAGTTGTGTTGAAAGGCTCAAACAAAATCAGCAGATTGAGATTCTGGTCTGAGTAAGCAGGGGAAATGTGCAAAATGTATGGAGAAAATATGATGGAGAAATCTGTAAAGGTTTTCTGAGCTTGTTTGCGTAATTTGTTTGCGTAATTATCTTTTGGCAACTGCTTAAAACTCATATATTTACATTCATTTATTCATCCTTCACGGGTATATTACGAACTCACAATATGACCAGCTCCCAGTTGGCTTGATAGCTAAGTTGGTAGAGCACTGCACTGGCATCACAGAGGTCATGGGTTCGAATCCCATTCAAGCCTGAATTTTTTCAGGCTTTCTTTTCGCAACTGCGTAAGTTGCAATCCAACTGCATTTCTCCATCTCCATTTCCATTTTGTTTTCACCCTCCAAAGCCAACCACTCCAAAGGTTCCAAACAATTTTCAAAATTGAACTTTATTCAAAAACACTAAAATTGCAAAATGTTTTAAAAGGTTAGTGACCATGACCCTAAACTATTTGAACAGAAAGCTCAATCTCACTGAGGAGAAAAAGTAAGTAAAGTGGTCTATTATAGTGCTCAAAATACCCTTCACAATGCAGACAGTGGTTGTAGAATTAAGAAAATTCCCACTTATCCTAAGATACTTCATGCAACCCAGACCAGGCATGTTCACTTCATTTCTTTCGTCTCACGAATGAGTGGTCACACAAAATTTCACTTTCACTAATAGCTAAGACTTCAGTACAACCACAGCATCCTTGTTCTCTTTCCAGGCAAAGTCAACTTCAACTGTGGTAATTGGAAAGACAGTTAATAATACTGAGGAGGAAGGAAGTATTTCAAATGCAGCTGTGAAGGATGAAGACACTGGGGAGGAGTGGGTAGAGCAGAAAATTGAACTAAAGAAACTGCCGAGGCAGTATATGCAACTGTCAAAGATCAGGCTGACAGGTACTTTGAAAGCATTTTGATAGTCCCTCATTTGTAAATAATTCGTGGTAAGGTACCATATAGTCACCCACATAACTCTAACCCTAACCCTCCATATAGTCACCCTTATTGTACCATGAAGTATATGCCCTCATTTTGTCAAAACCCTGTTATTGTGTGCTTAGTGGAAGCAAGGTAGGAGTTGACTTTGTTTTGATACAAACCTCATTGCTTTTTAAATATAAATGCAACAATTTTAGCATAAGAACAAAATGATTTACAAGCGAAAAGCTGTGAGGTTTGTATCAAAACAAAGTCACTGCCAGCCCCGCCTCCACTCAAAGGCCAGGTTACTAACTACATAACTGTAAAATAGTCTATTGGTGCTTCTAAGATTTATTAACTACATATCAAATATGTCTTTATTTGCTTTTTGAACAACTGGGACCAGATGTATATAACTTTTGTAAGATTTGCCTATCTCACAAGACAAACAACAACAACTGTCATTCAGTTTGTTGTCAGTTTTGCAAGCATCACCTACTCAAAGGACTGAGTTATTTGCTTTTTAAACAACTGACGCCAGTTGTTTAATATCGAAAAATATCAATGACCATCCACACACAGGTACGACAAGGATTGCTCTCACTCATTAGCTACTAACAGTTACTGCAAACCTATATTCTGTCTATGGTAATAACCTGCTGAACGATACAGTTTGCTAATGGCTTCTGTTGTTGAGACGTGGCCTTATATATTTAGCATAGATGACTGTGTGTGCTTTGTCTGTAGGTCTTGTGGTTCTTACAGAGATGGCAGGTTATGCCATTGCACCAGGAGCTATGAATCTCAGCACATTTTTGTGGGCAGGACTTGGAACAGGCTTGTGCTCTTCATCTGCTAATGCTTTCAATCAGGTTTGTGTAGGAACTGTTTGACTGGCATAGGTTTCTTCGTTTTTGAACCACATGTAGTATTCATGCGCTCTAAACTCTATGTGGTCGTGTGTGTTCACTGTCCACACTTCCGATTCCAACTTTCACACTAAACAATTTGCCATGTTGAAGAGACAAAGCCGCACATTCAAGTGTCAATCAATGTTTGAGTCTAGTGCGCAAGCGCTCTATGATTTACTGTTTCACTTAAACAAACAAGCGGTACGTTTACGTACGTATCGATCATTTTTTTTAATGATGTAGCTAGTTTAAACACAGGTTGTGATGCTCTCATTACTTACTTTTTTCTTGATCAGATAATAAAGTCAACAGCTTACACATTTGTTTTTGTTTTCAGTGGCTTGAGGTGCCGTTTGACTCTCAGATGAGCCGCACACAAAACCGCGTTCTTGTCAAGGCCCGTCTAAGGTAGACAGCAAGGATCTAGACTGATAAATATTTTTAGTACTTTAATTTTGTTTTGCCTTTGTTGTAAGCTCTGAGTACCTTAACCCTTTAATCCCTAAGAGTGCCATTTGGCACATCCTGCCATAACTTTGTCAATATTTGACAGATTTCTATGAATTTTTGACACCAAGATGGTCTTGTGAAGATCTACTCATTAAAAGGATAAAAACTTAACCCCTTCCCATATGTGATATGGTTGACCACCCCCACAACTTTTCAACTTTTTTCCCATAGAAGTTGTGGGTCTTAAGACAGTTCTCACATTGATGAAGATGTTGAGACCTGCAAAATAAGCTATAGTGTAGGAGTATACCTAATATACACAAGGATTGGGACGTTTTTGAAGTTTTAAATTTTTACGTTTTAAGGCCATTTATCTCAAAGCCATAATTTTTCTTACTCATAATTATATCAGTTATGAAATACACTCATGAGTAGCTTTAAAATGGTATATCATACATGGACATTGAGTTTGTAGTCTTGGATCTGGAGAAAATGTCGTTTTGCCTTAGGGGTTAAAGGGTTAAGTTGTGATTTCTTTACTCAACAAAACTAGGACTCATCTTCTTAATATTTGAACTATTTGTCCATAGCCCCCTTCATGTGGTACTGTTTGGTGCAACAGCTGGTGCGTTAGGAGTGTCTGTGTTACTTACTCAAGTAAACGGATTAACTGCAGCTCTTGGTAGGCCATTTTTTATATTTACTCCCAACAGTGGCCAAGTTCATCTTTTTGGAGAAAACCTGCAGATTGTATTTAATCACGGGAAAGTACAGCTCTGCTCACATTCGACAGGGTTTCATTAAAGTTAGATAAGGCAATAGGCCATTTCCGAGTTTCTGTGAACCTCATTATGAAAGCGAGGCTAAGTGCAAAGTTTTTATTATGAAAATTAGGTTTCATTCATATCCAAACAAAACTTATTTTCATATGAAAAGCTTTTGCACTTAGCCACACTTTCATAATGAGGTTCACAGCAACTTGGAAACGGCCTATTGCATTACTCATTTACCCTATATTGTAGGAACCACTCAAGAGCGGTGACTATTAAAAAATAAACAGCGTAAGTAAGCAAGGTTCCATATGAATAACATCTGGCTAACATGGCCGGAGCTTAAGATGATTTCCTTGAAATAAAAGTTGTCTTGAAAATTTCCCAAACTTTCTGTAATTGTTTACTGGTATGGATTATTTCAAAAAATAAAATGAGAAAGTTAGGTCACTGTGCCCTTAAAAGAGATACGACCCACTCAAGTTGTGCAATAGTTGCTTGCAATATTTGCTTTCAAATATGAGTCTATTTGATCAGTTCTTGCCATGTCTGGTGGTAACAGAAGTTACATAGATAACGGAGAACTTAGACAAACATTATACATAGAATGTATAAAGCATGAGCAGCAGTTAATGACAAATTTCTTAGCAGTATGAATAAGTATTGACCTAAAATGATTTTGCTTGCAAGTTCTCAGTATCACTATTTTAATAATGCCTTCAAGAGTGATGGGCAAGCTCATGTTTCTGGCGATAGCTCACTGTTCTGTCATCAATTTTTTCTAAAAAATTTAAACAATAAGAGGATAATAGCTAAGTTAAAGTAATGAGAAAAAATGAAGATAGGTCATGGTGCTTGTTTAGCAGAAAACAACCATTTAGTAATTGGCTGGGCTTAGTGTCAAAGAAGACCTGCTATGACTTTGTTTCCAACTCAAGAAATTATGAGCAGTAAGAACGCGCAATGCAATTCAATGGAAACACCTTAACTGAGGGTCTGTAGCATGAAGTAACTGGAAGTAAAACTACTCCCTGCTGAACAGGATACAAGTACTTTGCAGTGTTACTGATGGCAGTTTCTCGCCAGTAGTCTTTTATCCACCTGTGTAATGAGAGACCATCTGGAACAACGTTTTTTAGCTAACGAAACAACATGACTTCAGAGGCTAGGAATTGGACCACCAACTTACAGATCCAGTATCTAACACTCCAATCCCTACACCACTGCACTACATGGTATAGCAAATCACTGCTAAATCCAAAATTTACAAGGATTATTGTTATTTGAACTTCACAGAAAAAACCCTTTTGTTATTAAGTTTCTGAATCATGGCATTGCATTACAGGTGCAGGCACTCTGTTACTCTATACATCTGTCTACACTCCCATGAAGCGACTGAGTATCCTAAACACATGGGTGGGGTCCGTGGTTGGAGCATTGC
This sequence comes from Pavona decussata, assembly GCF_977016875.1. Lineage (NCBI taxonomy): Eukaryota > Metazoa > Cnidaria > Anthozoa > Scleractinia > Agariciidae > Pavona > Pavona decussata. The sequence goes on from NW_028145610.1 coordinate 212,968, forward strand.
CCCCCTTGATGGGCTGGGCAGCCTGTACTGGGGGCTTGGACGCAGGGGCATTGATTTTAGCTGGGATTCTGTATTCATGGCAGTTTCCACATTTTAATGCTCTCAGTTGGAACCTGAGGGCCGATTATTCAAGAGGTAAGTCTTAATACTAGCCACAGGAATAGCAGTGCTTTCACGCGCGTAAAATGCGTGCAATATGGCAGATTTTAGGCGCAAAATACGCGTCTTGCACGCGCGCAGAAATTTACACGAACTATCACATGCACCTTGAATTACACGCAGCCTGCGTGTAATTTGTCTAGAGAGAAATCTTGTCCATTACACGCGGTTTGCGTGAATTTTTCACTCAGCAATGTACATGAATGTGACAAAAGCTTCGCGCAATTTAATGGATCGAAAGAGAAGGAACAATCTTAGCGTCTGTATTTCAATCTTTGAGAAACGCAGTCTCGTTTTATTCGTAGGGTAAGGTTCTATCTTCGAATTATTTCCTTAAACCGTCAGTAAACCTAAAGCTGTCATTTCAAACCTTGCAAAGTTAAATTTCACTTGTCCAGTGTCACTCGTACAGTGTACTATAAAACAAAACAGACCAACATTATGCTAAGCTTGCAATTAATGTGATTGTATAGATCATTACCGCCAGTCCTTGATGCGTGATGTGTCAAATAAGGGCGAAAAAAAAATCTCCATTCAGGTGTTTTTGTAGCTATTGGAACAGTAGCCCAGTTTCTTCACCCGTGATGGTATAGATCAAGGGCTGTAATTAGTCATGCTAGAGATGGAAATGAGAACGTCACAAAACATAAGTGTTAGTCATGACTGTTGCACAAGTGTGGTACATCTTGTTAATCATTGTACTTATAGCTACACTATAGAATGACCCCAGGAAGGTTTTGTTGAGAACATGATCACCCCAAGGTGAATTTCCTTTCTGTTTCGGCTGGATATACTTTTCTAGAGAAAATGAATTCAAGAAATTGAACTAAGTGAAGTGAATGAGTTGAAGTAATTGCCATTTGACTTTTAAAGTGATGTCCTCTTTGGCTTTATAGCATTGTGTTTAGGGAGTCACTGCGAGACTACGTTTTTCTCTTTATTGTGTCTAGTCGTTGTGCGATTTGGGATTTTTTAAACTTCTTAATATTAAGAATGTACTTCCTTACAAGGCGTCTAAAATAGCAAAAAGTTGACTGTCGTGTTCCTTCCTCTACTATAAAATCGCCTTGCATTCATTTGTACTAACTCGTATCGTGTTTGTCTTAATGTAGCTGGATATCGGATGATGTGCGTTACAAATGCACCACTCTGTCGTCGCGTCACGTTAAGACACTGCTTGGCCTTGGTGGGTCTCACTACTCTGTTACCAGTCTGTGGAGTGACAACTTGGTGGCTGGCTTTGGACTCTTTACCGCTTAATTTATGGCAGACTTACTTGGGTTATCAGTTTTACAAGGACTCGGATACGAGATCAGCGCGAAAACTGTTTCGTTTTAGTTTGCTCTACCTGCCTATTCTGATGCTCATGATACTGCTTCATAAGAAACCAAGAACTGAACAGGAGGAGGACATCGTACAAACAACTTAAAGAGGACTTTTCTGGTCCCAGACGTTTTTTCTTCTTTCTTCTCATACAGAATTGTGCAGAGAAGCGACGACAACGAGCTGAAGCGGCGAAAGAAGAATTCTTTCTGGCCGGTGCCGCTTCGGGGCCCAGTTTTGTTTGAGGAGAAAGACAGGAAGAAAAACTTTTCGAACCAGGGTAAGAGAGGACATGACGAAACTTTTTTAACAAGAAAGTTCATTTTGGAGGCTTTTGTCATGATCTGAATTTTTCTGAGGAATTACTGTGTGTTGATCTGCTTGAACTTATATTGAAGCACTTTTTCTTGCTTCTAACAGGTGCAAATAATTTTTGTGACTTGTCAAAGAGAAAAACTAAATATGGCTGTTGGATTTTTTTTTTAAAGAAAAAACCGTGAATTGAAAGCACCTCTTATTTCTTCAGTAAGTAGTTATCAACCCTGGAAAATCATCAAACGGTCATGAAATTCAGTCGAGGCAATCTTATTTTGTGTACAGAATTAAAGAAAAAATCTAAGTTTGTCACAAATTTGATCCTGCTTGGAAAACGTAATTAACAATTCCTGTAAAAAAAAATTGTGTTCAGTTACTGATTTAAATTTAAAGGTGCTGTTGTATATTACTGTAAAGAAAATGTGAACATGAACATTTTCGATGAACTTAAATTGACGTCTTTTTTAACAATTTTAAAGATGCAAAGTTATCGCTGAAGAGCTCTTATGAATGTATATAATATATAATTGCAGAGTGGTTTGAATAAAATGGACACTGAAACTAAGATTGTGAGTTTTGCAACACAATAGAAACTACAGCCAAGCAACCAAATTCAACTTATTTGTACGATTTTGGCACGTAGAACGAGAAAAGATATTTATTCAGATAAGTCTTTTCCATATTGAATACAACCCCCAAAATAACAGACGGAAACAAGCTTTCGATCAATTGTTTAATTTGTTGTTGTTTTGTTTTTGCAGTTTTGTTTCCCTTCAATCATAAACCTTGTTCCCCAAAGAAAAATAAGCTCTTTGAATGAATGAATCCAAGGCTAACTTCAGAATTTTTCAAATTGTGAATTGAGGCGCGCGGGGTGGCATGGGATGGCCTTCAAATTTTTTTTTGGGGGGGGGGGGGAAGGGGGGTGGGGAGGGGGGAAGATACCCAATAATTTATCGTCCAGTTTCGAACTAAAGGAAGCGATGAAAATTGGCGGTGGTAGGAGATGCTGTTTACAAAAATTGTATGAACAAGTTTATCATCATCAGAAACGTTTAGTTATAGATCTTAACCATTTTGGTATGAAAGTCTAAAAGTCTAGAGACGCTAAAAAAGACCGGATATGACATATTTTGGTCTGAAATAGGGTCAGGGTTTAGAGAAAATAGGCCACACACGCCAATCAAAATATCGCGAGGAATACCCGGGCCTCAACGTAATTATTGAGCTAACTGAGCTTGTCCATTTGCCCAAAACATTGGTTCAACCAATTGAAATGCAAATGCACGCGCGGATCAAACGGAAATTTTCCGGAACAAACCGACGACCTTCGGAAGCTCTCCCCAGTTTTCGTTCCAGTTTTCGTTGACTAAATGGAGTGCGCCTGGTCGCAAACAATGGGTGACGTCACACGCCAAGGACGACTGAGGAAGGGGCCTGTACCTGCTTCAAAGAATTTTGCCGCAATCGTCTCATTACTGCTCGTGAACAGCGTCACAGGACAACGTCCACCACAATCACGACTAGCGATACTATACCCGACTCTGCGTCTCCAGGCTGGAGCTGAAAAGCTGCCTGCTACCTCCGTGTACATACTGATCAGCCGCACAACGCCAACCGACTTCTTCGCTACTACGAAGGACCGGCATCATTGATAGCATTTAGTACATCTTGATTCCTTTTCCTTCCTCAATTGGCGTCCCAATTGAATGGATGAATGTTAAAATCTTTGCCTCTAATAGATTTTTTTTTTTTTCAGTTTTCTTTGTGGCGATTAATTTCTACTCCAAATTTTTAGGCTTTCGTCTTAATTCACGAAAAAGTGCCTCAACGTTTCCCATTCCCGTTTCCCGTTTTCAACATTTACTGGCAACGAAGGCCATTTTCTAAAACTCGTTCCCAGGGCATTTCTCCTGTAAACTGGGAGAGGTCGTGGGAACAAGATTGGCCATTTCTAAGACTACGTACTCCAAAGCAAACAAACTTGTAATGCAAAACAACAAAACAACAGATTTTCAATGGTTAAGTCACTTACGCGTACCCGACGCTTGTAATTCAACCAGCTCTTCAATTCCGATATTTATTTCCATGTATACAAAATGTATTATTTACAAAATAAATGTATACTCTTTTAGTTCAATTCTTGAAAATGTTCTTTACAATTTTACACCACGTAGCACTTGAACTTTCAGCTCTCACTATGATTAACACATAATTTCTCCTCAAAATAATTCAATTTTGTCATTGTTATCAGTTTACTGCACGCAGAGACGCGATTTAAAAATGCTAATGCCAAAGAGATTTGCTTGCTGAAGGTAATGCTCTTGAAACACACCGAGGTTTATAAAACTACAGCTTTACATAATCCGTGAAGCTGTGTGCAGTGTTTGAATAGGAAAAACCCAAATCCCATGGCAAAGAATTCCCGCAGAATTTTAATTCTGGGAATATTGCAAATTGCTAAAACATACTACCTGGAAAAACTAAACTTGAATGGTTCAACACATCATTAACGGAACATGTTCCATCACATTTGTTTCTAGATTTACTTTCTTAAAGCGCTGTTTCGCTTGTGAGGTCACCAGGATCGGAGTTCATTAGCAGACGTTACGTTTCTTCCATAGTTTCGAAACTTCACAGAACTGACAATCACCAAATGGCTAATGACATGCGATGACTTTCTTGACCTTTCCCTAGTTTGTTCAGAACTAGTCCAAGAAGAAAATGTTATTAAACTGCGTGATACCCAGTCTCTTCACTTCCTCTGCAAGATGAAACAGAAAAATATTGTCAGGGGAGTGGCAGTTAAAGCATTGCATTGTGTAGCAAAAAGAAACGTGAATCATGAAGTTACAGTATGGAGATACGACTAGGGCTTAACACAGTTCCTATCAGTAACCAAAAGGATTACTACTCCCCCTCCCTAGATGGTACCCATTTGTACACCTGGGTGGAGAGGGTAACAACACGACAATACCAAGACCAACCTAGCCTTGAGCAAAGGACCCTCTGATCGTCTGATATATACCGTGCTTCAGTAAAGGAGGTGCAGTATAAGTAATATTTTGAGTGGCCTGAATATCAGGCTTTTCGGAAGGGGGGTGGGGGGGGGGGGGAGTGAAAGGGAGAGAAAATCTTCCCTTTCTTCCCCCTCCCCCCTCCTCTTAGGAAGGCCTTATACTCGGTTATATTTTGAGCGGTTTTCGTGTGTTGAAAATAATTTGCGAATGGTTTTGCTTTACTTCACTCTACGACTGGTTAGCAAAAACTCGCGTCACTTTCTCAAGCAATGAGAAGCAGAAGCAAAACTAATAGCGCACGTATTTTCCCGCGCTTGGCACTGGTTGCTGGTATTTGCTGCAAATTCTGATTGGTTCGTTGTGCTGCTAGCGTCTTAAAACTGAAGATTACAGAGGAGCTTTTGTCGTGTTTCTTTAACTTTTAACCTGCTTTCTGCTATCCAGACCTTTTGGCAATTCTCAAAATACGAAATAAGAAGTAAGACGAAAGGAAATGTGATGTAATATTTTAAGCCTGGTGAACAAATGAGAATGATGTATTATTCAGTGATGACACAGGCAAACTCGGAAAAGGAAATTCCGAGTACTCCTATCAGGAGTCGAACCTATGACCTCCCGATTACTAGTTCGGATGCTCTACCACTGAGCTACAGGAGACTCGTGGGAGCTAAGGCCATTAAACTAGGTTCATGGGACAAACATCCTGCATACTGCTAGGACTGGAATGTCAATGAGTGGCATATGCGCAATGAAAGGAAATGTGATGTAATATTTTAAGCCTGGTGAACAAATGAGAATAATGTATTATTCAGTAATGACACAGGCCAGTGTCATTACTGAATAATACATCATTCTCAAGAAGTAAGACGTATACCACCTTGTAATGACCATTTCTTACCATCGATTTCTATTAGGTTGGCGTTCTTTTGGTTCAAGATGACAAACAGTTCTCGCTGATCTGATTTCCGTCCAACAATCCAGCAATCTGACATGGTCTTCACAAACGTTTCACCGTCTTCCTGGAAACTGTACAGAAATAAACAAAAATATGACGGTTGGAAAACCTTGTACTCCCTGGAGGGCCCAAAATCGAAGAGTAATTACAAATTACTGTTAGAGCGGTTTCCAATTGAGTGTCGTAAAACCAGAACCAAAGTAATTACTCTGGTCAATCGCAACAGATGTAAACAACACAACGAGCCAATCAGAATTCGAAGCAAATACATGTAACTGGCGCCAAGCGCGGGAAAACGCGATTGGTTTTGGTTTGGATTCCCATTGGTTGAGAAAGTGGCGCGAGTTTTGTTAACCAATCACTGAGCGTAGTAATGCAAAACCAAAGCAAACGCGAAATTACTTTCGACAGTCAATTGAAAACCGCTCAAATTAAAGAGATGATTTATGTATATACACTGACAAGTGTTCTACACCAGGTTTCACTAGGATTTGTTTAAACAAAAGTTTACAGAATTACGCCTTTGGTAAGGGTCGAAAAGGGAATCTAATTAACTGATAGAATGAAATGAAAGGCTTACAAATTTTAGGTTTTTCTTCATCGACATTTACTGTTTCCGATCTGTTTTTCTATGTAACTAATTAACTAGTTGGGAAAGAAATGTAACCAACTTGAAGAAAAAGTCGCTTTTAAGAGATTCTGGATGTAGTGTTAGACTGCCAACTGATTCAAACGGGATTTCATAAAGATGGATACATGTGAGATTATAAAAGAAGACGATCTGCTTAGATCAACTACTGGTCAGTAGAGCGGTCTCCAATTGAGTGTTGACAGTTATTCAACGCATGCTTTGGTCTTACCCTCTGTGATTCGTAAAAAACAAACAAACAAACAAACTCGCACTAAGAAAGGGTGCGAACCAACTAGGATTAAAACCAATGACTTCCTCACACACATAAATATTTTTTCCCGCGTTTGACGCGGGTTGATTGTGTACGCTTCCAGTTTTGATTGGTTCATTTGACTGCATGCATTCACTATGTTTTGCCTTTGTTCTAAAATTTGGTAATACCTTGCAAAATCTGCACTTATATCTCCCATAAGTCGCATAATCTCAGGTGCAACACATGGCAGCGAGGACTTCCTCGAGTGTACAGACGACTTCTGCGCCAGATTCATGTGATTAAAGTACAGATAACGGTACTGCTGGTCCGAGCTGAAGACAAAACGATAAAAAAGTAACATGTTTTGGGAACACGTAACACGTTTTGAAAACATGTTTTAGGAGAATTGCGAGACGGTTGAAAACTATAGGATCAACGTTGTCCTGTGATTTCAGTAGGGAGCTTTTGCAACGACGACCGCGACGGCAACGAAAACGTCAAAAAAGCAACAGGCTTTTAAATACCCAAAACAACAACTCTGCCCGTGCATTTCACTTGTTGGTACATTTCTTTGCCGTCACTGCACGACTAGGACGTTAAATTTCCTGGTGGGACGTTCTGTGGAGGACGCTATTATTCCAACTCGTTCAACTAGTACACTGTGGCTAAATTATCAGGAAAGAAAATAAGTTGCAATGGCGTTTAAGCTAGGGAATGAAAATTTCATCAAGATGTACTCACGTCCTCTACAAAATCTGGAATTTGGTCATTTCACGTTGACGCTTTACAGAGGACGGCAAAGAAGTGTAATGAAAAATGAATGTGTAAAGCAGTTTTTTTTGCTCATTATACCTAATGTACTGTGGTGTTCACCTAGTCGTTGCTTAATTTGCAAAGAATCGGCACCCACCGGAGCTCCTGTGGGTATTTTGTTGAAAATCATCGCAGGCTATAATTACAAAAACAGTGCAATATTATAATGTTGCTTATGTTTGTTTAACAAATTCAGTCCGCAAACGCAACAACAACGAAATGAGGAACTCTCAGTGTTTCTACAGTCAGCTCCCTTTATTGCGGACACCCTAGGGCCCGGGGAGGGGTACTCCAAAAAAAATTGGGTAGGGGTGTGCGGCCCGCTTCCCAAAACCCTTACCCTATTTATGACTAAAATCTGCGATTTTCCCTACCCTATTTATGACTAAAATCTGCGATTTTCCCTACCCTATTTATGACCTGAAGTAGCTTCTTCTAAAAAATTCGAACCCAGGACTAGAGTGCAAAAATCTATACCCTATTTATTACCAAAATGGCGGCAAAATGGCTAAAAGCGATACCCTATTTATGACCAAAACAGCCGAAAAACCATACCCTTTGGCGCCGCACATACCTATATAGCCCATATAAGGGAGTACCCCCCCCCCCCCGGGCCCTAGGGACCGCGAGTTAGTGTCCTAAATAGCGAGAGTCCGTAATAACGGGTATTTATTTCAGTCAAACGTCTGCAATTTATATTTGCCGGGGATTCAGCTGCAGTCCGTATTATCGGGGTGTCCGTAATAGCGAGGTGTCCGCAAGGAAACTGATCTAAAGAAGCAGTTCTAAGGTTTTTAATTTTTAAAATGTTCCCTCTAGATCAAAGGGGCTTTGAAGTTCTTATGCTACAATACAGAGTTTACAACACTAAAGCATCCAGCCTACGAATACAGCCGCCTCTTATCGCTCCCGACCGCACTGACAGGTGGCTGTGTTCGCAGGCAACAGAGCATGCACCTGTTACAAATCCTTATTCTGTGATAAAAAAAATCAGTTTGCATATACGGCAATTTTTCAACACAAGGTCCCGTCGGAACTTCAGAATTTCCTCTAGAGCCGAAGTTCTATGGTTAAAACAAAGTAGTTAAAGTAGACTTTCTCAAAGTCGCTCGCTTGCTTCTCTTTGAATGGACCTGGCGCGAGCGACTTTTATCACTTGCAGCGCGCCAAATTTACAGGAGGAATTTTCCTCCTGTCGCATTATCCAATCAGAACCAGCGATATGAAAGTACACGTCAATCAAGCCAGATCATAACCAGATCACGCGCAAAGCTGTTCAAACATACAACACTAGCTCTTCGATAGCGACTGTTATTTCGGTCTACGACCAAGACCTTTTAAATTCCTCGCACTGATTACACGTTCATTTAACGACGCAATTCGTGTATAGGTTGCAAAAGCAAAGTACAGAGATGTCCGCAAACATCAGCGCAAAGTAATCGAAAGTCACTGTTGTGGAAAGGACGTGTTTTTATCGGCGCCCACAGGATGATCGGGAAAAAAAGCTTGACCTTTAAGGTGGCCCCATTGGTTTTCGATTTTCTACGTCACGGCGAAAGAAAAGAGGTTATGACCGTTGGCATCAAGAGGCGATCGATCGGTATTTTACGCTGCATTTTAAATGAGTGTTTTGATAATAACGAGATAAGCCTCAACCTTGTTCGGTATATAGCAAGCATTTTTCGGCCGTTAACTTGTTCGGTTGTTATATACCGATACGGATTCGGCCGTTATCCCAAACGAGTTTCGTTCGGTATATAATAGGAAACTCATTAGAGCCGATACATTTTATGTTGTTTTCCAGGTTTTCCCGTCAAGACAGCACTCTGCATGTCATGCTGTGTAGTGCTTTCATTTTAAAATTTATTATTGCAGTAGCAGCGCTAGCAGTAGCCGGTATTATTATTATTATTATTACTCGCACATTCGAAGTAAAGCATTTTAAAAATATTCGCGAAGCGAATCGACATAATTTCTGCAGTCATCAAAATGTAAACAAAATCTTCGCATGAACAGTGTGTAGTACGATACAGTCGTTTCGCGGGGCTGATAAAGAAAATGACTTGTCCTTTCACTGTTCAAATGCGTTGTCAACGTTTGAAAAATGTTTTGCAAATGCGTTGGCCCAATTTTTAAATGATTTTCAACGTATTTCGGTTTTGTTCGGAAACATTCCCAACGTTTTGAAACGCATTGAGAAAGTTTTCCAATGCAATTGTCGGCGTTTCCAAAGATGCGTTGAAATGACAAGAATGCATTGAGTTGACAGTTTGACAACTTCGCACCCTGAAAAGTTCGCGCCAAAATGACGTCACTTGATTCGATTTCCAGCAAGGGAAACAAGTCGAGCTCTCGCTCGCTCGCGCTCCGCGCTCGCTCGCTCGAGCTCTGACGATCGCGCTTCGCGCTCTCTAAGCTCGACTTGTAAGCAAGTCTATAGTTAAAGGTATTTGCGCGGGTTTGTGAGGGTTTGCCATTGTAACTAAGGGCTTCATGCTGTCTTAAAATTCTTTGTTAAATACTTCATAAGATGATTAAAACTGATAAATACCAACCTTTGTTGTTTCTTTGCACATTGCTCGCCAATAACATTAGCCAGTGTTGTTAGTTGAGGACCAATAAAATTATCGATCTTTTTATAGAAATCTAGACCAGGATAAGGTCCTAAAAAAAAGGAAAAAAGAAGAAGAAAAACTATTGGTGATCTAAGGCGTTAAGAACCCGTGTGGGTGGTGGTGAGGACTTAACACAGTTTCATTCGGGGAAGCTCCGACCGGTGGTTGAACAGTTCAACTCCTAACCCGTTAATTATTACCCGGGGGGGGGGGGGGGGCTACTCCCCTATATAAGAAATTCTAAACACAGACTAGATTTAAATCACAGTTCAAATCTAAGATGACATGAAAATGTGACCTACATTACTTTGTACACTGCGGATCATAACAGTTAATCAGAGTTTTAGTTGTTACATAATAACAGTTTCCTCAACTCACCTGAGATCATCAAACATATTGTGGCTTCAAGTGCCTGCGGGCCAGAAAATAGGGGAAACAGAAAGCTGAAACAAAGTTGAATCTGTTGCTACCAACTCTAATGCTTTTAGAAAATTGCAAAAAACAAATGAACAGACAACAACAACAAATGATCGGTTTAATTTTCTTGCGTAGACACAAATTGGTGAGGTCTAGCGCTGCTCTGCGATGGTGGGGTGAATAAATCCTTTAGCATATAACAAACCTCAATACTGCCCCAATCCACCTTTCGGAAAAAAATAGCGGCTGTACATTCTACCACAATACCTTGCCAACCTAACAAAGCCAATAGGCACATAGAAAGCCACATTCTTTCTGTGAAATTCGCCCCTGTAGTAAGGACATTGTGTATGCTAGGTTTGAAGATTTTAGAACTTTTCTGTGCGTTTCTATGTGTCATCTTTTTCGGCTGGGTGGATCACTTTACTTCTGGAAATTTGACGGCAAAACTCGCGCGCGAAATCCTGGCTAATGTCGGGAGGTGAACAGTAAATACTATGGGCTCGAGTTGAGTAGCCAATCAGAGTGTGTGAAGCTGGGCCGGGTTGTTCGCTAGCCGATTAACGCTAATCTACGATTAGAAGTTAATCGACGCTTTCATCTCGCCCGTTAAAAATGATTTTAAGGCCAATTTCGAGCTAAAGGTAAAGAAAAGTCTCAATGAAAACTGAGGGGCAAAAATCTTTTGGAAGAATCTTTATTGATTAGAAATTCAGTAAACTGTAATCAAAGTTTACTTTTATCCAGGATTAGCTTAATCAGGCTTTGAACAACTGGGCCCTGTTGTTAAGTTGGATGTATTGCATCACCTGATGCATTTTGACCAATAGCAGGAAAGCAAGAATATAAGCCTCGTCCCCAGTCGTCCTTGGCGCGGTCAATGTGGCATCACCCGTTGAGGACCTTTGAGGACCCCGTTGAGCTGCTACGAGTTCGATTCCAAGCCTCCAACAAAAAGCTCGGCTCACTCGATAAGCGCGATGAGGACTGGGAACGAGGCCTCAAGAATATGTGACGATGGATTTTAATGAAATTACAGCTTCCTGTTTGATGTAAACGGTGTTCCAAGACCAAGCTACTGTCTTGGAAGGTACTTCAATTCAACAGTTAGTTACAAATAAGTATTTCAAAAGTTTAAAGAAAACGACAAAACCTTCAAGTTTACAAAACATGTCGCGACCGATACTTCTGTCATGTACAAAGCGTTGGCTCACTGGAAAAATTCCCAAATTTCCAAGTTTGATCAAACCTGGATATCGATTGGATTTCACAATATCCAAGTTAACTAAATACCCAAGTTTGGTTTAAAGTTGGATAAATCATGGATTTTTCAAGGAAGAATAAATAAACAAGTAAATCCCAAATTAGTATTTAACAAAATCCTAATTAAATTTGTTTATCATAAAACACAAAGTAAAACAAGTTTGGAATTCACAGAAGTAATTTTGTTAACCAAACCTGTGTTCTGAACTTTCAGATTAGCTTGCAATGTGAACTTGGATTACTTTCCACCCAAATTTGGATTTTCTTCATGATAATTTTGTCAGCTGTTTTTTTTTTAACTAAAACAAGTTTGGAATTCAGAGAAGTAATTTTCTTAACCAAACCTGTGTTCTGAACATCCAGGTTAGCTTGTAATGTGAACTTGGGTTACTTTTCACCCAAATTTGGAATTTTTTTCAGGCAAACATTGCTCGCTTGTAACAGCCATCACTGGTTGTTACAAGCGATGAATAATGCCATCCACCAGAGTATTGAGTGTTTTGTGTAAACAAAAACCAAGTACACCATCCACTAGATAGTGATTCATCCAGTGGATAACATCATACTCCCTTTGATCAAGTGGGGTCACTGAGGTTGGTAGCCAATTGCAATAGTTATGTAAACTTGTTTTTACAATATGGTGTGCTTTATTTGTTATTTAGATATCTCGGCATTGTAATCTGCTATTTGCCATTCTTAAAATACCTTCAGCTTGTTTGTCTTAAAAGCCGACTTGACAATAAAAGATTACTGACTGAAATAGATGGCTTGGGAATTGTCAAAAATGAACTATAGTAATCAAAATTAATTCTATGCAATTCAACTCTTCTAAACTCCATAACCAATTCAAGCTTGTCGTGAAAGAAATTGTTGATGGTGGATAATGCATATAAAGAGTTTTGTTCACCATTTGTCTCATGATTGTCACTTAAATGTTGATTGCGACGTTGGCATTATCATAGGAGGAAACTGTTTCCCTTAATTCAAGCTTGGTACTAACAGTAAACAACCAAAAAGGTTGAAGTTATAAGTCAGCTTTCTTTCCAGACACCATGTTGCCATTCTCCAGTAGCAATATCAAGTATGCTTCCAAAGTTGATGCTATCCATTTGACTTGAGCGGCTTTCTCTAACCCACAACTTGTTTTCATCCCAGTTGCGATGTTTCACAAAGAAATATCCTTTCACTAACTTTTCAGCAAATAACACACGCTTTACTTGGGCTTGCCAAATTTCATCATCATCTCCTTTAACCAAGATCATGTCATTTTCCTCCGGATAAACAGGAACAACGACAGGTGGTAAAGGAATAGTTTCCCTGAATGGATCAACAACTGCAAAATTTCCGTTTGCATCTGGAAAAAGCATGATTTCTCTTTGTAAATCTTTAAGCCCAAGAATGGTGCCACTCTCAAAGGGTTTTACATAAACTGTGTCACTTAATGGATGATGCAGAACACCACCTGCCGGATTCCACACAAGCTGATAAGTGTCTCCAAGAACAACTGGCTGAGTAGTTTCATTCACATCCACAAGAAAAAAAACTGTTAATGCGTAAAAAAATCTCAGTGTTTTGTTGTTTAGCAAGCACAACATCACCATTTCTATACAGTTTCCCACCCACAGCAATTCTATGCATAGGCAGATATGCACTGCGATAACACTCAGCTGTGTCAGCAATGACACAGGATTCCAAATCTGAGAAGTAACCCATAATGGAAGCACTTTCGTCCCTAAGAAGGAAATGTGATTGCCCAGATCCAATAAGAACACCTTGATTGATTCTTGTGGCATCAGGGCTGTTCTGGCATAATTGAACCAAGTATTTTGCTCCTTCGAGGGAAGTTGCTACGACCTGATAAACAAATAAAATTAGACCAAATCAGTTTCTTTATGTAGTCTTGTTTCAGATCATGTGATAGTCTGGAGAATAGTACTTGTATAGCAATAATCTTCCCACATTACGAGCTCGCATGTAATGGCTGACAGTATGAGTAGCTAAGCCTATTAGATTTGTACACTACTAGAATTCTACTATTATTAATGGTGGTGGATGTTTACCTTGTCACTTTGCATGACAGTAAATTATATCTACCACTATTCACTTTTACTTCTTCAGTGAATTTCCTCTTCATAACATACTATTAATTTAATTATTCGATATTACATCGCAAAACATTTCTAACAACAGTTATTTTAACATGGCAAAACATTTCCGCCCGCAAATAGCAGGTGCTAGTCGAGGCGGGCAGAGAAAAGGGGGACAGCAGTCAGTTACCGAAATAAATAACATATACAAACGTAAATACATAACATTTACAAAATCAACCACTTTTAATAAGTAAATACGTGAATACTATTGCTTATGAGCTTGAAACAATACCCTTACTTTTTCTCTGTTAACTTTATGTGACCTTGATTGCCTCTCCATACTTAGATCTCTAAATGGGCAAAACTTAAGGAATTCTCTTTGAGACTCTTTTCTTGCAAATGTTTTCTCCAAATGCTTTCTGTTACTAGATTGTCTAACGTAACGTGAAACAGCTCTCTCAAACTGTGTGCACCAGTAGTTGTCAGGGGCAGAGAACCTTGAGATGTCCTCGTGAAAGTGAATAAGATTGTGCAAATTTATCACACAGGCTTGGGTACCAAAATGCTCTTCCATAAGAATACAATATCTCCATGAGAGACGCTGGAATTTATGTATCATGTCATCTTAAAATCTAAAAAATCTTAAATCTTAAATTTTGAAGTAATTAAGGTTTAGCGACGGGTTTATGTCTTTTCTCAGGCTCACCGAACCTCCCGACTTACTTACAAAAAGTTCTTATATTAAAGCAAAGAAAAAGAGTATACCATCAATGCGATCATGACCGTCTCCTACAGTTTCTTCGTGATCGAGCCTTTCTTCAATTTCGCTGTCCACCGGTACCACTGTTTCCTCTTCGGATCTTGGTGGTGTAACTTCATCACAGAATGCACTCGAGTTGAGATGAGATATTTGCGTACGATAATTTACTGCTTTGCCATTGCAAATTAAACAGAAGCAATGAACGTGGGCCGCTTGACGAGCCGAACAATAGCAAGTGGACGATGGAACTTTCATGCCTCGGGCCGCCATGTTTTGGTAACTCATTTCCAGACAATTCATTACTTGGCGTTTGTCACTGGGCCCGAACATCGATTAGCCAATGAAAAGCCGATATTTTTATGACGCGCCTATGGCGCGAAATAACACCCAATGAGAAGTGTGTTCACTTCAATGTAATCCACTGCTGCAGCATTGTCGAAGTCTTTTTCAAGATGGCGAGTTGCAGGGGAGCTACGTGTCGGAAGAATCTGCCACCAGTAACTTGTTCACCAGAAACTGTCTCTGAAAGTCCTATGGATGTAACTGAGGAAATTTCAGGCGACACAGACTCAGTCAGCTCGGATGATTATGAACCCGTGTTGTCTCAATCGACGGCAAAGTTAAGCTTACCTGTGAAACTGACGCGGGAAAACGCCCGCCAAAACATTGCCGCTGTTGAATCCGGCCCGAGCAAGACTGTATCAGGTCGGTAACGTACAGTATGGTTCTCTTCAATAGGTAGCTAAGCTATTCATTAATCTTAATCTGAAATGTATCATTTTCCTCCTTTATCAGAATGGTCAGTATTCGAAGTCAAGGATTGGGCGTTAAGGACTTTCGGGAGCGAAACTGTCGCCGAAAAGTTTGAACAGGAGGAGATTGATGGACGTATACTTTTGTCGACTGTTGTTCGGAGTAGTGAAGCTATGGAGGAGTTAGGACTCGACACCATTGGCAAGAAAGGGAAATTCTCGGAGAAATTAAGTGAACTTGGCGCAGGACCCAGTGCAGGTATATATATATGTATTCTCATTTACTCGTGTTTAAGCCTCTAAATGGAGTAGAGCTTCAAATTTGAGGACGAGGACGATTACGTGTACGAGATTTTACAGTCTCAAGTTTTTTGGCGTATCGTCAAAAACAAAATGGTGCGGTTATTTTTATTGGAAAAGGTTAAGCCCTTTCCCTGTTGCAAAGTGTTTAAACATCTTAAATTTGGTAACTTGTTCCCGCCACTACGGCAGGTCGCCTTCGATTATGAGCTGCTTTGCATTGTTTTTTCACTTTCAGGCTGTATTTGCCCGACATACCTTAATTCTGTGCAGCTTCGTTTTTAGCACAATATTTTTTCTTCTTCATTTGTGAAGTTTCCATTGTGTTGTAATACGTAGTTAATTGGCCATGTTACAGTGTGGTACTTATCTGTAGAGAACCTCAGAAAGAATTATGCTTGCCTCGATTTCTTCTAGTTTAATCAAATACTTATTTTGATCGATTATTTTGCGTTTGGACAAAAAAAAATTTTCATGAATCCGTAAGCAAACTTTATTTTGATAGTGTAAAACTCTAGGACTTATAGGTAGGTGCATTGAAAATCATGCAATGACCAGATTTTGGTATATATGCATGGTAGCTTATCATATTAACTATTCGCTGTATTTACTAAACCCAATTTAAGGAAAAAGTTGTGAGAGGGAGAAGCCCATGTCAAGAACTGAGTTTTCTTTGCTGGACCGAATACTTACCAACACAGAAAAAAATCAAATGAATACAGCAGATCGGGCCATTTATAATACAAAGTAAGTCTCCAGATATTTGTTTTTGATTATTGTATAAACTGTAGTTTAGAATCTTTCAAGCTGTCATTAGTCACATACAAGTTAACGAGTGTAATCCTCAAACTTCATGAGTCAGAACATGCCTTTTTTCAATCACAAAAGCCATTCAAAGCCAGCTTTACATTCATCCATTTGCTATATGGCATCACAAGAGCAAGTAACCTTGTTTAACCCTAGAGCTTTATCAGTTCCAAGTCTACCCATCCCTTTGGGCATTTGTATTGTTTTTCTCAATAATGTTGCAAATGTCCCATGGAGGAGCCAGCTCAAAGGTACAAATCCCCATGGTGGGGTTTGTGGAGCAGCACATATTTTTCAGCCTGTCTTTCTAAGCTTTGGTTTTGCAATCAGGTGCCTACAAACTCAACATCTCTCGGTCATATGTGAAAACAACAATGCAAATGTATCTACATGGGTTGGGGGTAGGCTTTGATGCACTTGATAATGAGGTCCTTATGACTCAGTTGGTATGATTTTACATTGGGAACAATCAGGAAATTGTACATTCAAAAAGGAATGATGTCATACTGTTAAAATCCAAAAGATAACGTTGATTTTGACAATGACCCATCTGCGGCTTGGTCTGTTTTAGCAAATACCTCAACCTAGGCCAGGATAAGTGAAGAAAATGCCTTAAGCAGGGGGTGGAGATTGGGCTTGGAATTGACGGAGCCATTATCTTGGCAACCGTACATCTAATCATGATCATCAAACCTATTTATTGTAAATTTGAAGCACCATTTCATTAATAATATATACTATCTAACCATGGTGTGGTCTGCATTTAGTCATTTTATCCCTGCTGCCCCTCTTTATCACAGGAAGAAGCGAATCACCAATTATATAAAGCAGGTGTGGCCACTGGGGTCCCCGGCGCCAAGGTTTCGAAATAACCTAGAAGCCACCAAAAGAATGCTTACTGTTGTTGACACGCTGGCCAAGGACCAGGACTTTACTTTAGCAAGACTTGGGTTGGGGAGAAATGCGATAATGCAAATTATCCGGAAGCATATGGATGAGCGACGGCGTAAGGAATCTGAGCAGCTGGAAGCAACTGGCAAACTCTCTCCTGTAAGCGGGAGTGAAAGTGATAGCACGAGTAATGTGAGTGGAGACAGTCCAGAAAGCGATGAGGGAAAGCCAGCTAAATTAGAGGATTACTATAACACAGGTGAGTCATATATGTATATTTTTAGATACCTTTCTGGGATATTTTGTGTTGTGATAATTATTTTATCATTCCAATAAATGCCCTATTTCCAAAAACCACCTCTTATTAGTTTTCTTTTTATTACATTGAAAGTGCCCTGTCTTCAGTAGGGCCCCCTGCCCCTAAATAAGAGCAAAGGTTTCAACTCTTGGTAACTCCTGCTCTTGTTTGGCTTTGATGACTTCAGCTCAGGATAACCTTGTCAGTTTGTTGCTAGCTATCCTTTTGATGCTGGTGGAGATTACTTAGAAATATTTAGACATATATCAATGAGCAAAATGAACTAGTTCCTCATGATTACCAGATCGGTTACCATGGCTACCCTAAAGGGAGTCAAAAGTACCTTATTTTTATTTACATGGTCAATTACGTGAAAAGTACTTGGTGAATATTTTTTTTCCTTTTAATGTATTGTTACTCATTGGACATAAAAGTTATCAGTTTTTCAGTGCTCTGTAATCTATGTACAGATTTTTTAAACAAAAATATGTCAAACTAAAGAAAAGCCACTGTAGCTTTTGAGTTATTAGTGTCAAAAGGAAAAATAAGGGAAATTTTGACCACCTTTTATAAACATTTCATTTTATTCATTGCCTGTTGATACAGTGTTGCACTATACACTAAAATTAATGTCTTTTCTGTGTTTCAGAGCTCACCTTATCATCAGCAGAAACCATTATTTTGGTGTGGCTGGAAAGAACAACCATCAATGATGTGCACCTTGTCAAGGATCTAAAACCAGTTGCCAAAAGTCTTAAACTGAAGCTGCTCAGGAACAAAGACAAAACTGCTCACATCCGTGCAATTGCAAGTACCCTTTTAAAACAGGGAAAGGTTGAAGTGAATGCTCCCTTAGGAAATATCACCAGAGATGATGTGGCTCTCAATAAAAGGTGACTGTTGCATTGCCACTCAATGTCCATGGCAACTAGTACTGTGCTGACTTGACCTAATAAAGGAACTTAATCTGATTGCCAGTACTGAATTCATAAACTGAATCTTCTCAGGAAAGGAAGGACAAAGTCACTATACGTGTTGTTTAAAGCGTCATGGCTGTGATGACTGCTCTGTTGAAAGCTGCTAGACTATGGCGTCATAAAAACTTACGTTTGAGACTATTATGAATATTTTGGTGAATAATATGTTGTTGTTTATAGTACTTGGCCATTACACAAGCCAGTGACAACTGTGAGAGATGACTTTATCACCTCGGTCTTGATAGACAAGGTGGTCAACCATGATCAGAAATGTTGAGCTAATAAAGGAACTTAATCTGATTGCCAGGACTGGATTTGCAAACTGAATCTTTCAGGAAAGGAAGGACAAAGTATACATGTTGTTCAAAGCGTCAAGAATGGCTGTGATGACTTTCTTGTTGAAAGCTGCTAGACTGTGGCTTCAAAAAAACTTACGTTTGAGATTATTATGAATATTTTGGTGAATAATATGTTGTTGTTTATAGTACTTGGCTATTACACAAGCTAGTAGCAACTGCTAAAGATAACTTTATCACCTTGGTCAACCTTTAGAAATGATCATCTATAAATCTAGGAACTTCATCTTTCTGCCAGAAATCATAAACTGAAACTGCTTAAGATAGGAAGGACAAAATTAATGTGTGTTGTTGTTTAAAGCATCATGGCTGTGATGACTGTTCTGTTCAAAGCTACTCCATGTAGACTGGCTAGTAAAACATTTTGTGGCGCATGACTAGTTGGTAAAACAGGTTATGACACAAACCTGTCAATATTTGATTATTTTTTAGACTGGTTATGTCATTATTTACATTAAACTGGTTAAAAAAAAGGGCATTTAGCAAATCTAGCTTCTTAAGTGTCAAACGAAATGTGGTTTAAATAGTGCGATTCCGAGATGGTTATCAGGTACTCCGAACCTGGATTACTTTATTGACATGTTTGGTTATCTTTAAAATACAAACATGTAACATGGTAAATCCATAAATGGATTCGCTCAAAACCAAATTACTCAAACAACAGGCTAATTGGATAATCCCTTTTCCAGTTATGAGTTTCTTTTATTTCCCAGGTTTGGTTATTAGTGTGACAGTCTAATTCCAAGTTTGTTATCTGGTGATCCAAACCTGTATTACTGAGTTGACAAAGTTGGTTACCTTTAAAATACAAACATGTAATGAGGTAAATCCATATCTGGATTTGTAAAAACCCAACTTAAGGAATAAATTGTTGACTATTTGGATAACACGTTTTCCAGTTATGGTTTATTCCTATTTTCCAGTTTTGGTTAATAAAAATCCAACTTACAAATCAGAATTGGATATTTTGCATTTTTACCAAGTTTGGATATCAGTGGAAATCCAACAAAAAAACAAGGAAAACCCAAGTTTAATCCAACTTGGAAATTTGGGAATTTTTCCAGTGGCTGGAAGTTGAAATCTCTGTCGAAACATATTTTGTCGTTTTCTTTAAACTTTTGACTTGCCTGCTACTATCAAGACCCTTTGGAAATTAGTATTTGTGGGGAAAACGTTTCTTCCTTTTTTTTTTCTTGCAGTGTAAAATTAAAGAAGTACATGTCGCATAATACTGAACATCAAAGTGGATAACACGTACCTTGTAAACTACTAACACAAGTTCCTCTTGTTCAGAGTCTGTGTTTACAAACATTTTAGGAGGGGTTCTCGGAATTGGCACATCGCCCAGTTCAGCAGGGCCTGTTATAAACCTAAAAGCAGAAAACGCATAATGAAACAACACAAATACTGCCAGAGATACTAGTGAATGACAAGGACCAAGAATAAGAGTTTGAAACCGAGACAACACGGTCCACCGAGTGCGTACGAGTCTTGTTTTCTGTTGCTTGACTGTACACATACACACTTGGAGTTACGGAGTGGGGTTCTAAGAAAATGGACTAGCTCGGAGTTAATGGTGAGATATGCAATGGTGTTATCTGTAAATGGTCTAACATTAGAAGAAAGCGACTCAGGAAGGTCGTTAAAAAGGAACAGACACGGGCCTAAAACTGAGCCCTGTGGTACGCCAGAGAACACTTCAACATCCTCTGAAGACACTCCATTTAGCAAAACACGATCAACAACGTTTAGTTCATACTTGCTCAATGTATCCGCCATCCCAAATGTGACATTGAAGCAGTGACTGTGTAACAAAAGTGGGAGGAGCTTTTGCTTTTATAGTGCGAGTTCCTGTTTAATGATGTAGATTAAGACATCATACATGTACCTGCCGTATCACAAGGGGAGTTGTGAAAATATCTATTGGATAATTTTCTTACTTTAAAATTCTCTACAAGAGAAACTAAATGTCAATTAGCGTTACCTTCCATGATGAGACTTGGGTTGTACAACAACATATCCCTGTGATCTTGGATTTTCCATACTCTGACAAAATTAATGCAGCAACAGTTTTGTCAAAAAGAGAAGCTTCAAAAAATGATATATAAAGAAATAACTTGGAATTACATGTAATACTTGAGTTTGCTATTACGTGTACTATTATCACTTTTTGAGGCATTATTGAGGTAAACATAAAATTATAGTGGAGTTCACCTCCAGTGCAATGCAAAAGAACAGATGCAATGCAAAAGAACAGATGAGGATTTTTTTCCAATAACAACCGGTTAGCTTAGTTGGGAGAGCACTGGACCAACAGTCAGGGTCTTTAAATAACTGAGGAGAAAGTTCTACCTTTGAAATGACATCTACAAACGGTTACACCTACTAGTCTTCTCGGATAAGGTTGATAAACCGTAGGTCCCGTCTCACATACTGTTCGAAATGAGTAGGGGATGTACCGTAGTCCCCGGTGTGGTGGTTTATCACTAATGCGGATTGCATCTGACTTTCACATTCATGTGTGGGTTGGGTGGGCGGGTGAGATCAAAATATGGCCTGATAGCGGCTGCCAGTGGCGCCTTTACATGCTGACCTCCGATCTCAACCCCACAGAAGAATTGTAAAATGCCACAGACTATCTGATATGTGCGGTATATAAATAAATACATTACCAATACCCTAATACCAATAATAATGTCAGCAGCACAATGATTAAAATTCTTTATACCCTAGTCATAGCAAAATTGATTGCCAGTGATTGTCAGCAATTTATATAGGAGTGGCCAACATACTAGACACCTGCTCATGATTTTTGCAGAACCCCTGGTAAATTCAATTACTGATATCTTACATGCCAGAAATGGGCAAATATTGGGACTTTTTGCAATCTTTTTTTGGTAAAACTATATTATTTTTGAGAATGGTGTATTATTCAGTAAATGACAAAGACATACTTGGAAAAAATCCGAGTGCTCCTATCAAGAGTTGAACGTAAGACCTTCCAATTGCTACTACTGTAAGTTTGGATGCTCTACCACTGAGCTACAGGAGACTTGTGGGAGCTAAGGCCATTAAACTAAGTTTATTTTTTCCAGTTAATTAATTAATTATTAATATATTTTTTTAAATGGTTCACCCCATACCAGGTCAAATAGTACATCCATGAACTTCAATGTAACACCTACCTCTAGGTCAATAGTTGAAGGAAACAAACTTGTCACTAAGTATTTATATAGAGTGCGCATATCTTCTTGTTCAAGACCACTCCTACAAAAAAGTAGTGATGGCTTGTTAACAGTGAATTCATTGTTAGGCACCCACCTTAGCTTGAAATTGCAGGATTATATTTCTGTCAAATTTTGCTGTAAGTGGAAGAAGTTTTGATCTTAGCTGCCTAAGTACATGTATATCAAGCGGTGGTCAATTAAATGTGTTAAACAATGAATTTGGATGGTCAGCAACCATTAAGGATAAGAACAACAACAACAGACTTGAATTAAATTGTTAGGTACTAACAGTGATTCAACCCCTCCCCTCCCCCTCCCCCCTCTTTCCCCAGTTTCTTGTTCCTGGTCCCCTTAATGAAGGGTTTTTTTTCTCTAGGCACTATGGCTGATCTCCTCCCTTCACAAAAACCAACCTTTCTAAATTTTGATTTGCTTCAGAATTCAGGGGTCATAATTAACTCATATCATAGGTTGGCCACACTAACTTGGCTGTTGTTGAATTGATTTAATACAAAGACCTCTTCTAACTGTAATAAACACACAGCCAGTGTTAAAATTTGACATGTACATGTAACTAACATGACTTACCAAACAAGCTTTTCAGAATATAGAAATGCTGTGTATCTTATTTGGCTAAACAAGAAAAAAAGATTAGTAAGGATTTCTCTAAAAAGAAAAGAAGAAAAAATCATTAAAAAAGAAACTATCATTCACTGCCACAAACCACTTTTAATACCTGAAGGAATGTTCAATCACATTTACAAAGGACTGGATCCTAAGAAATGTGTTTTTGTCCAGTGGTAGAAAATTTATTCCTGCCAAAAAAAAAAAATAATAAAATAAATAAATAAATAAATAAAGAAATAAAGAAATAAAGAAATAAAGAAATAAAGAAATAAATAAATATGGCTGTCATACTGCACATTCCAGAAACTGTGAGAAGACTGGTACAAGTAAGGGATTGTGGAATCGTTTGGATCGATTCACGGATGGACATCAGGCAGACAAATAAGATGATTTTTCAGCTTCTTCTCAGGGTAGCATAGCTGTAGCTGTTGTAATTATAAATTGGTTTTAACCTGGAAGAGTATTTCCTAAGTACAAAATTGACTGCTGCGAAATGCAGTTATTCATTGCCGCAGTTTCCATCTCCCCAGCATACTAGTAGACCGTATGCTTATTATTAATATATTATTTTAATCAAAATATCACTGTATGCCATTTAATGTTGGTCAACAAAATATTAATATTGATACAAACTATTCCAAATAAAGTTTGACTTACCTGAAAAGACATCCAGAAGATCAAACTGAGAGAAATTTAGAGTCTGTAAATACTGCAACAATTAAATTCAAAATCAATGTTAAAATCCATTAATTTTAATTTGTAACTCTCACTTGTTTATTTATTTATTTATTTATTTATTTATTTATTTATTTATAAACTTCGCAAGAGGAGAAAAAAAAACAAAATGAAAAACCTCTGACAGGAGAGAACTCACAGAACGATATGTTCCAATAACGAGACCCCTTGTAAATAAAATCACATCATAATAATTAAGTTTTGACAAATAATTAACAACACATTTTAACTAATAATACAGGTAACGATCTGCTTTGATGACATTTTATGCAGACACTTTTGAACGTTTGAGGTACTGCGGGATCGTACACATTTAAAGTCAAATCTAGGTAGTATGCCCTCAAATTAGTTTTAAATACATTTATAGATTTTGTATTGTCCCTCAAGAAGTCTGGAAGTGTGTTAAATGCTCTTGAGGCTCTTGAGTAAAAACTGTTCTGGAACGTGACAGTCTTAGCTTTAGGTATATCTAGTAATATACTCTTAGTTGGAGCAGAACGCCTGGTAACTCTAATAGGTTGAAATATCTTAAAATTGGTGTCAGAACTATTAACAATAGATTTATAAGTGTAGATCCTTACTTGTCAATGAGTTTCCAGTGGTAAAGCTTAAATTAATGAGCATCTCATTTACTGGACACAACTACATACATGTATATGTTGTAGGTTAAAATGAATCCAGGTTAAAATGATTTCAACTTAGGTTGGTTTGTATTTTCCTTTGTTGAGGTTGGGTAATTTACATCTGAAACAAAGGAAAATAGAAATCAACCTAGGTTGAAATCATTTTAACCTGGGATTCATTTTAACCTACAACATATACATTATTTTAAATTAAAATATCCTGTATTTACCAATAGTTTCAGTCTCTAGGGATGCGACATTAAATTTGTAGATTAGCCCAGGTTTTTCAACGAAAGTACATGTGGTCATTAACAAAGAAAGTCTCCCATTCACGTTACAAGTTTTTTAGTCATTTTCAGACTCCACATAGCCAGCTACTGTCCTCTTAATAACAACCCTGAGTCCAACACTCGATCAATTTATTAGAGAGGGGATGCCCTGACAACTGGTATCTCCTTGTCCTCCAGGGACCGTTTGAGATGCCTGACAATAATGATTAAATCATGCTATGCAATAAAAATTAAAAAATTAATCAAGTAAATACATGTAAGCCCAAGAAACCCCATGCCTGAGCAACAGGGAGATGTCTAAGCCATGATTGCATAAAGCCTATAATTAAAGGGCTGTCAGTGCAATTAACTGTCTTGCACTATACATTGAATTTCACTGACTTGATAACAACACTGTATTTTGGCCTCATTTTTCTTTAAAGCATAAGCATGAACCAGCACAAAAAAAAGAGCAATGATCTCTGACAAAATTGAATGCCCATGCAAAAGGTCTAACATTTTTTTTCAGCAAAAAGTTGTCCTAAAATTCAACACAAGATGGTTATAAAATAATTATTATAAGCACTCAACCCTTCAATCATAGCAAGTATGTAAAGTAAAATAAATTTTACCAATAAGAAGTTTAAAACCTTAATGATACCATGATGTGAGAGCAAAACCTTGCATACATGAAGTAAAAAAGCAATACTTACAGATGTATAAAAATGTTCAAGTCTCTTGCACAGGGCTTCAAGGTTGTGGGATTTCAAAATGTATGAAAATGTACCATTGAACAACTAAAAAATAAAAATTAATACAAAAAAATTAGTTACTTAAATAATGTATGTAAGTATGCTTTTCTTTTCAAGTGCGAATGATTTCACCAAAGGGCAGCAGCTATTGACAGAGTAAACACACAAAACTTGGTTTTCGTAGTGTACCTTAAACATTTTGTATGCTTGCTTTAATACTGCATCAAGAACAGAATCCTGTCAAAAGTAAAAAGTAGAAAAAAAGTTGCATTAATTTTATTTTAAAACGTACTCATAGGTTTCTTAAGTTAACAATCCATGTGCATAAGGCAATATATAGAGGTAGAGGTAGAACAAAGCCTTTTGTGACTATTAGACTATGAAATTAAAACATGTACTGTTGAAGAGAATAATGTATGTATGCACTGATGAAACTGAAGTTAACAATGTCACTTTAAATCCCTCCTTATATACCTCCATCATTCATTTTCAATTGGTCACAAAATAAAGCTAAATGTGAATGCAGTCAGTCATTTTCATATAATAGGTACTGTATAGTACGTAAATTTGGTCAGTACTCTGTTGTTACAGTTATGCATCAGATTTTCATGCCCATCAGTGTCTTGCCTGCAATGAGGGCATTTTGTTTTTTTGGGTTTCTTTTTTGGGGGGGAGGGGTGCCTGAGTGCCAGAAGCTTGCACCCGCCATGTTGGATTTGTAAAAAAATATTAGGGAGCTGGGGAAAGGGGGCAGAGGAGAGTGGCAAGAGGTGAGGCATTTTTCTTCATCCCCTCTGGCTCCTCCCTCCTTTTTCTTTCAGCCTAATACCCACCCCCTTGGTCACATGTACACTTTCTACTCTCCCAAATCTTCATCTGCTTTTCAAATCCAAGATGGTGGCTATATATATGCAAAGTCATGTACATTTTGTAGCACAAGTTGCCCCCCCCAAAAATATGCCTGCATTGCAGCCGCCCATCAGTGTCCAGAATAACAGAGTTTTCATGATTTATACTATAACCACTCTCATTTATTAATTAATATTCATCTTCATGTACTATATCACAGTTTTGTACAAATGCAACTTACATGCTGTGAAAAGAAAGTTAAAAAAAATTCAGGCTTGAATGGGATTTGAACCCATGACCTCTGTGATTCCAGTGCATTGCTTTTAATTACCAGTTGTGCTAAGAAGTCAAAGTCATTGGGTTTGGTAATTTTTTGAGCCCATAGAGATGAAGAGATACATGTAGAAGTAAAAAATATATTTTCTCACCAGAACATCTTCATCATGATATTCAATAACCATCTTTCCATCCTTTGCCATCTTCTCACTGAAAGGAATGCTGACTGTCTGTGAAGAGATTAAAAATAATTATTATTATTATATTAATAATAACTACTCTCGCCCTGACAATCACAATACGCAATGTTAAATAATTATAATTTTATTATTTATTAAACTTTCTTTAACAACATATAAAAAATAAACCATCTTACTAATAGTTATTGAAGAGCTGAGATTATAGCCATACTGTATCCTTAACACAATGTTACATGACATTCCGCTGTTTGCACTTTGTTTTCATTTGTGATAAAAACGGAAATCTTGCTCAGAATCAAAGCTTTTATTGCAAAGGAAGCACAAAGCAGGGGATAAAACATTGGTCAGGAGCAACATCTCCTGAAGGAATTCAAGGCCACATGCAAAAACTCTCGTGAATTTGAGCAAAAACAACAAAAAGCAATTAGATGAAAAGTCATTAAGGTCGGTTATGCACCCAACTCTTCAATTATGTTTTATTAATAACAAGCTAGGGATACAGTCACATTGAGTGTTTGCAATTTAATATCATACAATTTGTAAATAAAAATAATTATAATGTTGTTATAATGAACAAGTTTACCATGATCATCCAGAATTCGGGTTCTGCTTCAAAGAACACCTGCCTTGATTTCTGTGTGTGAAGGGAATTGCAGGGCTTGTCTGGTGAGAATGTCCTGGAAAAATGTTAACAAAGAACAAGAAGATGATGGCTTGAGACTAACAGTAGCCAACTGTGCATGACAATTCTGGCTAGTGAAACTTTTCACTAGCCACGACAGGAGTGAGTTAAAAAGTTAGTCTCAAGCCCTGTGTGCAGCCACATGGCTTGTGTACATACATGAATTTCAGAATTTTTTCTATTAATATTTAGTTTGACACAAGAATTAATGTGACTTGCATTCATGATCTTTTACAAACTGGGTAGAACCTTTAAATAACTATGGGAAAAACTAACAACAGATTAAGCAATGCTACAGGTATAAAGCTATCTATATCTATTAATAAACATGCTACATTTAATTTATATGTGATATACGTACATCTCACACATTATGAGGACAGCAAATAATGGATGTGGTAAATAAAATAGAAAATTGGTTAAGATCAGTTATGTACGTGTAGGTTCAATCTGTTACAAAAATGTTAAGTTGGGCACTTTCTTTTCTTAAGTTATTAGTCAGAGCATATGACCAGTATGTACAGATACAGCTGTAGTTTATTGTTCAATGAGAAAGAGTAAAATTAAAATTAATCAAAAATAATTGGCACTCTTAGGGATAAAAGGGTTAAAGTAAATTTAAAAAAATTATTAATTAAAATTAATATTAAGCTTACTGTGTGAATTTTACAAGTGCTTCACAGAGTCCTATGTTTTTTATCTTCTTGTCAAGGTCCTCTCCAGTAGGAATGTACAGAACAATCTTCTCCTTTTCCTAGTATAGAACAAATGACCTGTTTATTTCATGTAAAAGGCATTTTTCATGTAGAATTCCCTTTAATTGTATCCTTTAGAAAGTTATAGAGCCTCCATAACTATTTTCATTCCTGAGCAATAATGCTTGGATCTAAAATGTACTTCTTGCAACACTAGATACAACATTTAACTGAAAGCAATCTTCAGTTAGATCTGCAATTGGGTTTGACAAGTATTTTGGCCTGAAGAGATGCAAAGACGACTTTGAACTCTTTTTGATATACTACAGTAACACAAAAACATAAAGAGGAACAATTTGCACACCAATCTGGGCTCAGCTGCAACTCTTGAGTCTTTCAAGACAGGCGTCTACATGTGAGCTAGATCATTAGGTGTGATTTAAGATCTGTCACTGCCCAGGACACATATGCAAGCTTTAAACAGAGAGTACTGTGTCCTTTCCCCTTCCTTTGTCCCTTCCTTCCTGACCTTTCAGGTTCTTATCTGTGTGCCAACAGATGTAAATAATTTGGATGTAGATGTATAGCTCCACTACTCCTAACCAAGTAATCTCTCCAAGCTGTCTCATCCGCTGGGATGTGAGACAAAATATAAATGACCACTCCAGTAATCCCCCTGATGCCTGATCCTTTTACCCTGCAAGCAGAGTTCCCTTTAATCTCTCTATGAGATCAACGGGATCTCTGCTCAGAGGGCAGATCCTCTGAGATATGAAACAGAATACACTACAGGTAGCCTATATACAGCAATTCCCAACCCCTCAATAAAATGAGACAGGGGTTCTCCTCTTTTTCTAGGTGGGAGGCATGTATACTAGGGAGGTTGTATGTGGGCAAATTTTATACACTTAATGTATGGTCCCTTGGGAAACAGTTAGTTTTGTTTTCCCTCGAGTCCTGATGTTTCCCTCGACTTCATCTCAGGAAACATCGGGACTCTCGGGAAAAGAAAACTAACAAGTTTCCCGAGGGACCATACATTAAGTGTATATTGTCCATGTACAACCTCCCTAGTATATGTTTAGACTTTCCCTTCAACAATCACAGCAAAACAAACACACAAACAACTGAGAGGGAAACAACTGCAGAATTGTATCCAGGTCGGGATACATTTGTATTTAATAATGGGCACATGACCAGGAATCAACCAATCACAGTGCTCATTTAGTTGAGTGAAAGTCTAGGTATATAACAAGGCGAATTGTGCACTGCAGGTACTGTAGTCACTCACTCAACCAGGCCCAGGGTCCATTCCGTGTATGTCCCATGCTGGAGATACTCTGAGAGTTTTCAGGTTCTATACCAAGTGGCCATGGAATCGCTATGACCACCACCCTGTCCCCCAGACAACCCACTCCCCTGCCTATTGATTCTAAGTCCTACACTCGGAGAGAAATCCTGGATACTTTTTGATTACAACAATTGTTCATTTGAACAGGAGAAGTTTTCAAAAGCCAACTGAAGGTAATTTTTCTTCATGCCAACAAAGGTAATCTTACACTAGGCACTACCTCTGTTTTATGCTACATTAGGACAAAGATCCCAATGGTGCGCCAGAATACAGAGCCATTTGGAAACACACACCAAAGATCTTTGGTGTAACCTATGTCAAAAGCAGCCTGGATTTAAAAGCCCCTAGATTCTTTTTAGAACTTCACTCTCCAAAATGTTATTTCAGTCTTGAGCCCTTGGAATTGAAAGCAGTCCAAAGCTTCTTTTTTTACATAACACATACATGACCAAGGTGAATTATAGTACAGAATACAGGGTGGCTCTTGAAGAAGTATTACTTGGGTGGCTTGGCAGTCAAATTGCAGAAGCATAATACTTGAGTGGCTTGGTGGCTTGGTAGTCCACTGGCGAACCTCAGAGCTACCAAGCCACTCAAATATATAACTAGTCTTTAAACACTGAACTTCACTGATGACCCAAGGAGCCACAGACCCACTCAAATACATACCTTATTTATTCTTCAAACAAATCACAAGATTTTAACATTTTTAAACATACTGATCAATGTTTTCCCTTCACGGACGAGCCGCCGTGCCACTTCGATACAGCCGTTTCCGATGTGGCCCTGCATAATGTAGTAATTGCTCCTCAATGCAAGGTGCAATTATCACATTTCATTTCCAAGGTAGACAGAGTACAATGATTTGGAAATAATTTACGACCCCCATAACAGTTTTCTGTCAATGAAGCGTGATGATTGCATGATAGATAATCTTGTAGGTTTCGTCAAGAAATAATAGCCTGTTTAAAAGATGCCATTCCAAAACAAATCTAAAAAAATTATAAATCTTATCAGTGTTACTAGCGATTATCGCGATCGCTAAAAGATTTCCGGGAAAGATTTAACAAAGATGTATATTAAGATGAAGCAGTTATAGTTACCAAATTAAATAATCAGTTGCCTTTAAATTTAGCTGACATACCATTCCTTCCTTCGGTCCAAACGTTGGATTGTAAATAAAGAAATTGACAAGCCCAGGGGATGTTTTCATGGACGCCATCTTTTAATTTTGATATCCTCCAGTGTCTCTGTAACATGAAGTAGGAACTGGTGAACGAGTATTACCGCTGACAAATACGACGGCGATCATAACATCCAAGAGGCGGGAGGAGTTTCGTCAGTTTCCCAAATTTTCACCACTAAAACATGGAATTTTTACCCCTTAAAGGAGAATCTAGGAGAAAAATCTTTCGCTTGGTTGTTTAACTTTCCATATCTTCATCATGGATGACATATCTGTCAGGAAGCGACAGCTGGAAGACAAACTTGCCCAGGTATTTCCTCAATAAATTACAGTTTATTAGTGTATTCCTCTGCCCTGAAAAATCCAGCTCAACTCGGTGCGCGGTTGTTCTTACGTTTACACTCTTTCGAACCTTTTTTATGGTGAAAAATTTTTTTTGTGGCTAAGATACGTTAGCTGTATTCTGAGGAGGTGGTGAAAAATGCATGCTCAGGGAGGACTGGTGGGGAAACACCGTATCAATATTGCAACAGTAGCAGTCAGGAAGAAGTTGACAGTCTCTTTGAGTCTCGAATCTTGACTTGATTCAATCATGGAGAACTAAGTTGAGAATTGAGGCCTGTGGGATTGATAAAATAATGAACTTGTCACTTGCCTGATTCCTTAATAAACCTATGAAGCAAAAAGGAGCACAACCTTTATAGGGAGCACAGTATTTCTTCAGCTGTGGATAGTAAAGTGAGGTATGACATATCAAAATATAAGTGTACTCCAGGATGCAGTTTATGTAGGTTATGTTGAAGATCTTTGGCATGAGAATCCAAATTGCTTGGCATGCTGGCGCCTGATCATGGTCCATTTTGACATAAAACACATAATACAGAGGCGCTTGCGTGCAGAAAAATTTTGTACGCTTTTAAAAACTTATACCACTCAAATGAACTGGTGTTGTCCAAACAATAATGTCTGGCATTTCTCTCCCAGTGAAGGATTTAGGGCCTATAGGCAGGGAGTGGGGTCAGTCTAGGGGGATTGAGGTTCACGCAGACCTGCCAACCCCTGATAAAGAAAAATCTGGAGACCCATGAAAAAAAAAAAATTGGAGATACAACAAAAAGGCTTAGTAGTAAGACTATTTCGATCTGATTGCTTTCTTGGGCCGTTTATGTCGTATGAACTTGCGAACACTTCTGGGTAACTCAGCGTGGAATTGAATTCTGGTTAATGGTCAATTTCTGTTTTCACCACTGCATGAAATTACTAGTAGAGGCCTAATAAAAAAACGGTAAACGCTAGCTAAAATCACACAGTCCATTAAGTACAGTGTTCTCCTTTAAAAGTTGATCACTTTATGGCACTAGCATTCCCCATTAAATTTCCAATTTTATCCAACAAGGTAACGTTTCATTTCAGAATGTTTTTTCCCCAAAAACCGTGAGATTGGGAGTCTTGTCGTAAGGCTGTGAGAAAAGATAAAAAATCGTGAGACTCATGGCAGAATTGTGAGAGTTGGCAGGTCTGTTGGCGTGGCGGTCTGCATAACATTTCCCTGTCACAGGCACTTCGATGGCCACTTGGCATAGAACTTTGAAACTCTTGGTCTAACTTTGGCATGGGGTGCACATGGAATGCACCCTGGAGCACGTACGGGTACCTTCTGTGGATGATTATTTTTTGTCCATTACAGATGGTAAAATTTTAACCTTCTAGTCCAATCAACAAATGCAGTGTGATTCAACAAAAATCTTAGCTAGGTTAAACATTATTTTTGTTATTTTTGCCTCTTTTAGGAAAAAAATATCTTGGCTTTTCTAAAAGACAGCCTGGAAAAGACTGATCAAATTACAGGAAACATGGTGAGCAACGTTGTAGCATTTTGTGATGTCACACATCCAACATTGTGTATGTTGGATGTGTGACAGAACATCATTTAACGTCATTCTGACTACTGTAACATCCATCCAACAGAAAATGTTGGTAAAGTTACCAACACCATACAGTGTATAACATGGGGTGCAAAACATTCTTTATATTGTTGTGTCAATTACCTAAGTGAGGATGGATGTTTATTGTCAAATGATAATTATAAGCATTGCTATTTAATTGAACAGAAGTGTCTAAGGTTTCATTCATTATCTCACACTGAACTGTTCAAACAACTTTAGTTTACTCTCTTTCATTTGACAATCTCTGTAGCTCAAGCTGCATCTCTGGTACATGTACCTGTTCGACGCTCGCGCAGACTTGCTAAACCAGAGAAGGATCCAATTTCTTGCATGTTCAATAACAGATTGGACTGGCAGCATCAGGATTGACCAATGTTGTACACCAATGTTACTTAGAAGGTTTAGCCCCATCTTAACTCTGTTTTCCCATTTAACTAGCAACTGAAAAAATGTATTTTGTGAAAAGTAGCAACAAATACTGACAGTGTCAATGGAAAGTTAAACCCCTGACATTTTAAGGAAGAATGTTGGTCAGCACAAATTCCCAGGGCAGGAATTTCATGCTTAAATTAATGTAATTCCTATCGCAGGAAGCTGATTTATTCCCTCTTCAGTAGGTGGGGTTTTTAAAAGAACATTTGAAAATCTTTTTCGTATAGTAATGTGACTGACTGTACAAATGACATGACGCCAGTCTCAGGGCTGTCATTTGCACAGCTGGCAGGCACCTATGATATGTGTTGTGGCCAGCAACTAACAGTGAAGATAAGTGACTGCTTAAGAGTCTGAAAAGGACTTAAAAAGACAACAAGAAGGGGAGATTTTCTTTTGTAACATGATCACCTTTTTCCCTGTGGAGCTGACATCTCCATTTTTACAATACATGTAACTGTCAAAATTCCTGTGCACTGTTTGGCCCATAACTATTGTCTATAAAAGTACAGACAACAGAAGTGATGTCCAATGTAATGCATAGAGTTTCTAAACAAAAAATAAAGCAAATTTTGCTCACACTTTTTCCATATATTGCAAAACAAATCCACGGCAGTTTTCTATCAATGCTCTACGCTCTTATAAACCATAAAATGACGCCATAAAATGTTTAAAACTTGGCAGTGAAACCACTCGCCTGTGGCTTGTGGCTGGAGCACTTTAGTTTTAAACATTTTATGTAATTTTATGGTCTATAAGTCAGAGTAAGTTATCTGTAGACCATGGAAAACTGTTGTTGATTTATTAATTGGAGCTTATGTGAAAGCCCTTCAGTATCCTTGCATTCTACTGCACATAGTTTACAGTAAAGTAGAGTTGGAAATTACTTGGGGACTGGAGCGTAATGCCGTCAAAAGGCAAAACCTAGACAGAAACTATTTACGAATGGAAATCAAGTCTTATTGAAAGTTACTTTGTAGATCTTAAATTTCTGGTATGAGGAAACTGTTTAAAAGTTTGGTATTTTCCTTTCAGCTTGATATCTTGTCCAAGTTTGAAGTGCGTATACACAAACTGGAGGACACCATTGTTCCTGTACACAGAGAAACTGATGACTTACAGAGAAGACAAGCCAGTATCCTTTAAAAGATGATAATTATATAGTTTAGGATCAGAATTAAACAATTACAGTGCAATGGACTCAACTGGGGCCATCGAAAAAACCGACACTTTGAAATTTAAAGAATGTTCTCATTTTTGATTGGTTTACAAACTACCAAAGCCAGACTCCTTTGTTGTCAATGTGACTTGTGATTGGCTGATCAATGTTGGGTGGCCCCGGTTGAGTTTGTTGCACCGTAGGATAAATTATACTTCGTGGGTTGCAGAATTAGTATATTGAGGGAAGAGAACTGGCCTTTCTCCAAGGATGTCCTGGGTTGAAATAGTTGCCCTTTAACCACAACTTATTGCCATACCTTAACTCTGCCCAGATATCGATAAATCATTAGCAGCATTAGATCATGTTATCAGTTATCATCATGTTTACGCCAGTGTTGAACATGTCATAAGAGATGCGTAAGTAATAAATAAATATGTGTTGTCTATTTTGCATCATCATTTTGTTCTTGAGTGGAAATACAAAATTGCATCCCTTGTGACCCAGTAAGCCCACGATAGTGTAAAATCAAGGGAAACAGCATGTAAATTCTTCTAAATGATAAATTTTGACAAGAATGCAAAATCTGCAGTGCTGCTAAAGTAAACTGTTAGTATTCATTTAAAAATACAATTGAACAAGTCGAAACAAACATAAAAATTCATTATTGTCACTGCATGTAATTATTACTCCTTTTTCCACTTATTCCAATGAACAACTTAAATTTGTTCCTGCGCATACATTCTGCATGTCTCAAGTTTCCTATGGGTGGTGCATACTAATACAGGGATATTTTTGTGACGTTTAAAACTATGCAGAGAAAGCAGAAGTTAGCAAGTGCCCTTGGTATCCAAAAAGAAAATTTGGGGTAACCATGCATTTTTCCGAGATAATAAAGCTTCAATTTGGCAAAAAACGCCATACATTGCTTTGTATTTTACTGTTTTTTAGAATAATTGTTTCTTAATTATCTCTTAAAAAATGCCTGCTTACCATACCCCCAAGTTTCTTTTTGGATTTCAATAACCCTGGCTGAGATCTGCTTTCCCCAACGAGTCATAAACCATGGACGCAAAAAGTAACACTTCATTAGTAGGAACTGTCCTTTACATGTACTGCAAATGTGTTCATTTGTTTCTAACAGACCAACAGGCCAGCTTGATGCATACATCAAGAACTTGGAAAGAGTACTGGATGCAATTGAGTTCTTTAATCATAACAACCCCAACTGTATGGAACTATCTAATCTGGTTTGTGATGTATTTTTCTACGGTGACAACAAACTTTATGTAAAGTTTTTTTATATAATAATTAGGATCTTCAACTAACCTGGCAAATCCTTATACAGTAGAACCCTGGTAACTCAAACTCGGATAACTCGAACTCACACACTAACTCAAACTGAGTCTCAATTCCCTTGGATTTGACCTAAGTTTTCAGTCATTTTTACTCGGTTAACTCGAACTCGGATAACTCGAAAACCCCGCTAACTCAAACTAAATCTTGTTTCCCTTGATCAAAATTTACCCCTATAACTCGAATTTCTGGTTTTCCTATGGATAATAGAATGACCCCAATGCAAAAGGGAAGTTACATAAATTGAGTGTATTAAATAAACCAAGTTACATTCACAGTATTGCATTGTCGTAAGAATGCATAATCGTTACAGTTGTTACAAAATGTGTTAGTTTCTCATGAAATAAGTTTAATTTGCACTGTATTGTATACCGAACTGCTGAAAATCAATTAGCTATTAATTATTAACCTGGAAAACTGAATATTTTAATCGAGCCCGATAACTCGAAGCCCAGCTAACTCGAACAGTTTTTCGTTTCCCTTCAGAGTTCGAGTTCGTGGGGTTCTACTGTAAATAAATTTTATTTTTTGCTGTATTTATTACAGTGCAAAGCACCTTACCATGGACACTCAACAAACTTTTTTACAAGTTAGCAAATCAGGATATCTTCCTCCTTGTTCATAAAATACAGAACGACATGTTTTCAATAATTAGCTGTTGCGTCACTTGCCTGTTGGACTTTGCAAGGAGGCGTGACCGTTAATCAAATTCGCGTATCGTGATCGGCAAACTTGTTAACAAAAGTTTTTTAGGTGGCCACGGTAAGGCGCGTCGCACTGTAATATGTTGTTCAAATTATTTTCATATTGAACTTAAATTTGACAGTTGGATGATTGTATAATTTTATATTACTGTAAACAAGACATATTCTGCTGGGATGCTGATTTATCAGATGCACCTAAATTATTTTTAATTAGTTTTTTGTGATGAAATGTATAACTCAATACTTTGTACCTGTGTTTCATTGTTTTCAGACATCCCTGCGAGACTATGGGCGTGATTCACTTGAAAAGGAATTCCGTCAGATGCTAAACCGGCATAGCAAACCTGTTCCAGTTGAAACAATTTTAAAGCTGAGTGAAAGCAGAGAAAGTACAGGTCTGGAAATGATTTGTCTTCCTTATCTTAAAGTACAATATAGCTGAAGATGTCCTTCCAGATTTTTATTTTGAGAAGGGATTTATTGCTTTAACTAAAGTATCTAGTATTTATTATTAATATTATTTTAGAAGTAGAATACATTGCAAATCTACCACATTTGCTGATAATTATTTATCTGCCTGAGACACAATCCATCAGCATACAGGGTGTATAATGACATGTCTGAATAACCAATAATCATAGGGGTATGGAATGGTCCTTGAAAAATGATGGGTCTTGGCAAATTTTTGGTGAGTCTTGAAATCTCAGCATCTCAAACTAGAGTCTCGTAAAAAATAAAACAGGTCTTGGAATTTCGTATAATTTTTGGATTTTGGATCATAGAGGACTTCTTGCAAGCCAAGTTGTTAAGTCTGAATGACGGTCATATTTAAAACAACAACAAAACAAAGAATAGTGAAAAGCAGCTCAGCATACAATCACGCAGGCTGTGAAACATGTAGGCTTGGATAAATTCTGCTCGTAAATTGCCATTTTATGCCTAAAAAAAAGAAGGCTGATTTCACAGTGTCTCACGCTCAGATTTTTGATTGGCGTTGTCTTGGTCTCGGATTTTAAATGAGAGTCTTGGCATCTTGATGAGTCTCAAATTTTACCATTCTGTAGCCCTTATTATAGTGTTGGGGACAATAATAAATTTATTAGGAAAACAAACTTCTGTAAGAAATGATGAGATGCAGGGTAATGTATGAAATAGCGCAGCATTTCCTATCCTAATGGTTTCAAAGAGGTCCTTAACAAAACAAACTGGAACACGCTCATTATCAAGTTTTTGTTGTGGCAACCTCACTTGTTAGTCTTGTTTTTTAGAAAATTCAGAGGAACCAAGCGAATTTGAACATTTGCCAGGTTTGTCATTATTTCCATTTTTTTATAATTAAAATATAATATACACTAATAGTAAGCTGGAAGGTTAAAGAAAATTATTTACAACAAGTACTGTTATGAAGTTACATGTACATGTTCAGATCAGGGTCATGGGAGGAGGGGGGGGGGGGTAAATGAGGCCCGGTTATTACACCTAAAAAAAAAGCCCTGTTGCTTTAAAACTGGACCCAAACAAAGTCCAACATCCCAGAACATAACCCCAAAGGTCCATTCTTCTACTGCTTATTGAAGAAACCCTAAAAAGCATTCAGGCTGCCAAAATCTTTCCATTCAAAAGTGAAAAGACCACTTATAATTGAAGGGGTGTGTGGAACAAAGCCCTCAGTGACTTTTGATGTAAGGTCAAGTTCTCCTTTTGTTTCATAAATGAATACAAGGCAATTTGGAAGGAGAATCTAACAATTTATCAGAAGTCACTTAGGGCTTTTTTCCAGGCACCCCTTCAATTTATAACCCCCAAAAATTCTGTGTTAAGTTAACATGTTATGTTTTTCATTGTCATCTGTAGAAAAAGTTCTGGAAGACTTGTGCACTATAACCCGTTGGTTGAATGGACCTGGGAAAGATGATTCAATTGGTAAGTCGAATGTATACCAACTCCAACAGATACATTATAGCTCTAACCATTTTGTTTTGATCACAATACAAACTAATGTATCCTTTATTCTCTCTCTCCCTCTCTCTCTTTCTTAACAATTTAACTGAAAGGATTCCAACGAGTACTATTTACGTTTAACTTAGTTTTTATATGGCCTCTGAAGAATAACAAATAAAATAAACAAATAAATCATTTTATTTAAGTGCCAATGCATTTAGTGCAGAGCACTAATCGGGGACACTCTCCAGATCGAATTGGAATCTGGTAGTGTTGGTTTTTGAGGAGAGGGGAAAACTGGAGTACCTGGAGAAAAACCTCTTGGAGCAAGGACGAGAACCAACAACAAACTGAACCCACATATGAAGCCGAGTCCAGGAATCGAACCCGGGCCACATTTGCTCTCACCACTGCACCATCCCTACTCCCCGAATAAATGGCAAGTTTCCTTTAAAACAGCTACATGTACATGTATTCTGATCTAGTGCAAGATAACCCTTGTTGGCCAAGGACGGTATTGATGGAAAAGGATGCACTGTTTACTAACTTGATAGTCACAAAATACATGTTTTCAAGGTCTTGCCTTAAGTTGTTCATAAAATTGGTTATAACTTGTTGTGGCCCACCCTTTGAAAGCTTTGTTATTAGTCCATGAAGGAATACTTGTTTAATTTTAATTTAGTTTTGGTTTTTCACTGTTGTTTTCCTTAATTTTAGACATTTTGGGTCACCCACTTGATTAGTTTTATAGTTACTTACTATTTGGGTGGACCAAAGTCTGCACACACAACTTTTTTTTTCTATTTTTATTGAATTGTATTAAATGATAATTATGATAATTGTTCTGTGAGCTAAAATATTCTTAAATGAGTGAGAGCTTGAAATACTTGTCTTCCTTGGAAAATTCACTACTTGATTTGACCTTATCAGTGATCTTAAGAACCATATTTCTGTATGAGCAAGATATTTCACAATTTTATAAATTAAGCACATTTTTACCAAGAAATAGGGGAATCCCATGACACTACCCCTTAAACTGATTAAGTTTTTCTTTTTGATTTAGTTTAAGTACTGGTACTCTGTTTTATATGTTTTTGTTTTCAGATTTCATGAGTGTCTATGCACAAATCAGATCAAATGCTCTTGTGAGGTCTCTTCAAGGGTAAGTCATGATCTGTCCTTTGTCAAGAATTGAACATGAACCCCACTCCATGTTTGCCTTCTCCCACCAAACCTGCAGGACACTTTTGACATTGTTGATTGCCCATTCCAGAGTTCAAATAGAGACTGGGGATGAGTTTTTAAATTTCAAGTTAACGCTTTAACCCCTAAGGCAAAACAACATTTTCTCCAAATATAGAGACCTTTAGTTCCAGTATGAGTACGATTAAATTAAGAGCATGTATGAGTGAACCAGTGTCATTTTGGCAGAAAATGAGATAGCCATCATCATTTCACTATGAGTTGTTGTGAGGACGGTGTAGTGGCAAAAACAAGTCCTCCAAACAGACTGAGGTGATGTTATGTTGTCTTTTTGGATTAATAATAATAATTATAACTTTATTAACGTGTCAAGAAATGTAGCTGAGGGGAGAAGTCCCCTCTACTAATAGTGGACACCTAACTAAATTCTAGCCAAAAAAGAATTAAAATTCACATCGTAAACCATATCAATCATGAATGGGCTTAGCTGTCATCATTCAAAACAACTTTGTCTTGAGTTCATTGCTCACAAAGAGTCCCAGAAAATAAAGCTTCTTGGGATACCGGTATATCTCTTCTTTGTAATTTGCTAAAAACTTGAACTCAAAGCTAGTATTCCCAGTAATAACAATACTAGAACCTAAAGACTACTAATAAAAATTATGTCTGCTGATTAAGCATAAAGGTCTATTTTCTATTCACATGATTATTTGTCTTTTCAATCCTTTCTTGCCACCCCAATTCCCCAAACTTCATTATTCTTCTAGTTTATTGTTCTTTGTGCTGGCTCTACCCCTTCAGTTTTAGCTGCTAAATCCATGGACATAATGCTTTTAGTTATCATGCACCAGTATAGTTTTTGTATCTTTAGTTAGTACCGATCATTCTCATTAAGCAACTACAGTACCACCCTTTATTGGTCATTGTTAAGGAATCCTTTTGAACTACATTTCTCAAACTCTTTAATAATTCATGAAGAGAAAACAAAGGAAATCACTACCGTGAAGAAGGTTTGGAAATGTGATCTTAATTATCATAGAATTTTGTGAACTTTTGCTTCGAATTATTCCAAGAATTATCAATAGTTTGAGAAGCTATATCAAACACTCGAAAGAGTGTTTCCTCCTAATTCCAAACACCTCGAAGTTGGTTTAAACAAACTCGGCTGTGCCTCGTTTTTCCAACCTACTTCTCGGTGTTTGGAAATCGGAGGAAACACTCTTCCTCATGTTTGATCTATTACGTATAAAATTTAACATTTCCTTTTTGAAGACCAAACACTGTGAGAAACATTTTTGTTTGTTAAATGTCATTGTCTAGCCTGCGTAGCTGGCGGTTTTGGTGGGCGGGAAAGCCGGGCCAAAACGAGTGGTGCAGCTGCGGGTGAAATGGGGAGAGAACCACGACAGTCGCGGCGAAGCCACATTTCCCCATTTGCCCATTTCCCCGCGGCTTTGCCACTCGTTTTGGCTCTCCTGCCCGGCTTTCCGGTGAGCCACCCATAAAAACCGCCAGCTACGCAGGCTAGTCATTGTCTTGATGTAATATTTTATTTCAATGATAAATTAACTATTTTTTAATTCTCTTTACAGGTTAAAAGATGTAAGTGTAAATGTTCAAATTAAATAATTATTTTAAATAACAGGAAGTTATGTGTTTTCAAGCACCAAAAAAAAAACTGCTCAATACAATGGCAGAAAGAAAGACACATGTATTAAAATGTGTTGGCTTTGTTCTATAAGCTGGAATTTTGCAGGATTGTGTCTCTAATATGACAGGCCGTTACACATGTATATGAGCCATACAGTAGATTGAATCTGGAGTTTTACAGCTCTACTGTAATTACTGCACATAACATGGAAGCAATGTGCCATCTTGCAATGTCAACAACCACAGGACTTGAAAGTCAGCTGAGGACAAAAAGCAGCAAACTCTGGCAACCAGTTACTACCCATGAAAATTAACTTATGAACCTTGGAACTAAAGATAGTTTATACTGAGGGAACCTTTAGATTCTCGAACGAGTACAAGTACGACTACGAGGTTTGACTTCGAGTTTTTAGCGAAGTACTAAGAACAGATATATCACAGAAAGTTTCATTTCACTCTTTACGAACGACGAACTTGACGCAGTTGGTTTGAATGATGATAGTTAAGCCCTTTCGTGTTTCCAAAAAGACAAGATCACCTACGTTTCGAGGACTCGTTTTCGCCACTACGAGATTCTTACAAAAACTCGTAGTAAAATGACGACAGCTATCTCGTTTTTCCGCCAAAATGACACTGGCTCACGCGCGCGCACTCTTTGTTTATTGGAGAAACTCGTAGTCGTACTCGTACTCGTTCTAGAATCTAAAGGTCATTAATTTCTTTGCTCCCAGACACAAGCAGGTACTTGTAACACTACCCCTTGTGGATCTTGTAGTCCTTTCATTTGACATCTCTTTGAAAGGAACAGTGTGCAGGTGTAACTGCTGTGATCATTATGCCAAATCTGACTTATAGAGATTATTCAGTACAATCATTGAAGAAAGTGAAATGAATTTTGATTGTTTGTTTTACAGTCTTTTGGAGTAAAGGCCAAATCTACTCCAGGTTAGTCAAACTGCTAAAATTCCAAACGCACAAACTAATATCATGGCGTGTTTTTTAACTCTTCTATTCTGAGGCGACCTGCACCATTTGGTCGAGAGGACAAAAGAACGAACAACAGAACAATGTTCCCAACCCTAAAAAACAATGCAGCGGCAGGTTATCAGGGTCCAGTGAAAATAAAGCTTTTGAAAGGTGCAGGTCTACTGTCTATTCGGAGAAGGGCTGACTTTTTAATACCCATTTTGACCCAAAAATGATAATATTATGTTTTGCTTTTTTTGTGTCAAATAGGGTGTGATCTAGGTATAATGGTGTATACTTTAGGATTTTTTTATGTTGGTGAACAACACTCAAGCACCGTGACACATATTTTCTGATGCCCTGTTTCACCATTTGATGCATAACATGCCCTCTTAGGGTGGACCTTGTGCTGTTGGAGTGATGGGTCACCATGCCCAACCCCCATCTTGGAGGACCAGTGCCTGTTCTCTGTCCTCTGTCTGTCAGGTTGAATCTACCAGAGACTGAAACATGCTCTAGTACATCCTCGGAGACTCCACTTGCCTTTTCTTTGTGGAAATTTTTCTCACCCATTTTAACTTACCCTCTCTCCAATCTATTACTAAAGCTCTTGGGATAAAGCTCCTCCACTATGAGGCCAGTCTCACCCAGGATGAAGTGATGCTTCTCAAGCATCGGTAGTAAGACTGTTGCTACAAACAAGTTAACTTTTTTTGTTGTTTAAATGCATCCTTAGGTGGAATGAATACACCCACCCGAAGAGGAACAGCCAAAAAGAGAGAGTATGTTGGCGTTACACATTAATTTGAACACAGTATTTAAAATTTTGTGGTTATTGTTGTTGCATCTTAAATCTTAAACTAAGGTTTTTCTAATTCAGTGTTCATTGTCTTCTATTTTTCAACTTCTGGCAGCCGTACAATTTTATTTTGTGTATTTTTATAGTTGCATTAATTTAGTCATTCATTTGTCTTTTTATTCAATATGCAATGAACCAATCAGAATTGAAAGCATATTCAAGTAGCATGTGCCAAGCGCGGGAAAACGCTTGCGAGCAAAGCAGGATTGGTTTGGTTGTGTTTCTCATTGTTTGAGAAAGCGGCGTGAGTTTTGTTAGCCAGTCACAGGGCGTAGAAAAGCAAAGCCAGAGGAAACTCGAAATTACTTTCAACACCCAAATGAAAACTTCTCTATTAGTTGAAATCTTTATCATCATGTAGTATAAGTGACAAATGTAGAAGAGTCGCAAAGGAAAATTGGCGATATTCAGTGCAAAAGTAACCACATTTTGTTTTGTGTTTTCAGGCTGCGGCGTGTTCCTTCAAAGTCAGAGCATGGTAATTTTTTTCTTTATCTTGGAAACTTCTCATATGCTCTACGGTCTCCAGTCAATCTGACAAACATTGCCGTATCTTGGGCGTCACGTCACATTTATTCTGATTTATTGGTTTTTTATAAGCCACTTAATGGCAAGCTTCCCTTGCCGTCAGGGCATGCACGACTGATTGCAGTATCCCGTTCCTCGGAGATCTAGGGGCGAATAGTAAAGATGGGATGAAAATTCAACAGGCAAAATCGGTAGAAGAGAAGGTGGAAAAGCTCCTGAGAACGTACTCTACTCATCATGCAGACCAGTTCAAGAACAATTTGAATTTCTTGCCTTGTTTACCAGAATAGTTTGGTCCCAGCAACACACAAAGTTCTTCAGTAGCGATACATTGCCTGCAAGAAATTAAACTAATGAGGAGAAAGTTTTTCCCGACCAAACTGTACTGATAACCCATTCAAAGTACTTGCTTGTTCACCAGAGAAATGATTTAGAAAGAAATTATAACAAGGTGGAAAAGATCTAGCCTTCTCTACTCCCACGAATAAAGTGATTACTTGTCAGTGAATGCTTGTTTGTCTTGCGCCCAAATTTAGGCTCTGGGTGAATTGAATGATAGTTATAGTAGTGATCTTTAGGATATAGACTGATATGACTGTTTTGCGATTTGACGGTTGTGTCCGGTTAATTCTTAGTTTAGTCGTTTCTAACAGGAAAAGCTCTCCACAGAGCAGAAGAAATTCATGTTCATTTTGTTGACAATTTTGTAGGCCATCCTCGCCGCGGGTCAACCCTTCCGACAGAGAGTGGAGTAACTAAAGAGGAAGAAGAGTAAGTGTCATACAATCCTCTGATACCCAAGGGTATTCAGTCGAGACGGGGCGAAGAGTTCACGGCGAAATCGGGACTACCGAAGTTAAACTTCGGTAGTTTCGATTTCGCTCGTGAAATCCTCGCCTTTTCGAGGGTAGTATGAGAAAAAGAATTTATGTATGTAA
Source organism: Pavona decussata (assembly GCF_977016875.1). Classification (NCBI taxonomy): domain Eukaryota; kingdom Metazoa; phylum Cnidaria; class Anthozoa; order Scleractinia; family Agariciidae; genus Pavona; species Pavona decussata. Next base: position 257,117 of record NW_028145610.1, read on the forward strand.
CGAAAAATGAACAACATTAACTCTGATTTAAATACAGTGCATACAAAAAACATTCCACTAATTCCAAATAAGAACTACTTTCCACATAACTGTAACGGTACTTTGTCTCGTTTGGAGTGTCCCCAATTATTACTGCGGTGATAAATACACCCATGCTTAATAAAGTAATACCCCAGTACAGTGCTCTTCAGTAGCTTTCATTTGAATGGTTTTGCAACATAAAAAACAGCAGCACAGCAAAGCAAAGCACTGCTCGGCAACTTGCATTTGAATAGCCACAATTTAGGATATCATCCACAGCCTCAAAAGTTAGAACCGCTTCGTACAGTATAATAAGCAGCACCACAGGAAAGTGCTGCTCAGTAGCTTTCATTTGGATGGTCACCCTTGAGATTTTTAAAAGTTGGAACCACTTTGTCCATCTCCGATGAACAGCACCACGTGAAAGTACGCCTTAGTGGAAGGAGCGGCGTTGAGGAAGAGAACGAAAAATATCACCGACCTGTACCCACGTTCTCCACAAAACCTTGAATTTGGTAATTTGAAAACATATAACGGACGTGCAGAGCGATTGTTTTGGCTTATTAAACCTATTGTTTTGTGGAGTTGCCGTCGCCGTTGCCGTCGCCGTCGTAATAGCGACTTTTAGCAACGATGACGGCGACGGCAACGAAAACCGTACTTGAAAATATAACTTCATTTTATGTGTGCTACTTCGCGAATGTTTCAACTCGTCCAACTTGCACAAAAACGGCAGACTACACTGTAACTAAATTGGTAGACGTGGCGTTCGAGTTAAGAAAGAGAATGAAAAATGCATCGTCGTGTACTCACGTTCTTCACAAAACCTTGAATCTGGTCAATTTTCGTTGTTGTCTTGCAGAGGACGGCAGAGAAATGTACCAAAATCAAAACGCATGTACAGAGCGCTTATTTTTCCTCATTAAACCTATTGTTTTGCGACGTTGTTGTTGCCGTCGCCGTCGTCGTTGCTAAAGCTCCCTATTACTTAAGTTCCCTAGTATCTGTACATCACAACCTTCAGCAAAGTCTCGACAAGCTGCATGTTTGCAAAATCAACATGGATTGGACATCAGGGTAATCTTTTGTTGTCTCGTTTTCTTTCAGGGAAATAGATGCTGTAAATTACATAGTGTTTTGTAAATCTCTACTGAGACTCATACAGGTAATGACATAATTATCGAACTTCTTGTTAACTTTTTATTACCTAGTGGCAGGTCCATACTGAAGGGTATAAACCCCTAGCGTGCATAACTGCAGAAAGGAAGCTAATAAGTAAATCACTGTTGAAGCTCACATTAAGTGACAATGACGTGGAGTTACAGTTTTGCATTATCGATTATCTTTGGCTCTAGGATACACGTGCAAGTTATGCTAATCTTGATAAATTTAACAAAGTGAAAAGTCTTGTTCCGTTTGTCTTATTAGAGCGAGCGTGAATTAATGAAGAGCATCATTCCAGAGCAGAGCCAGAACACGATTTTTGACAAGCTTATCCAGACTGCTATGGATATATTCATTTCCGAAGGGGAGGTACGTGCAGTTTTTAATAGTCAAGGTTTTTATCGTCTATTTTCACTACTGCCCAGTCTGCGCGATCGTCTGGTGAAACTTCAACTTTAACTGAAGTTGGTGACAGGTTTGGGTGAATCACTTAATAATCTGTAGGGCAGATACGCAGAAAGAAAAATGCTGCTTACTAGTTAAGCCTTTTTTTTAAAAAAAAAATTGAAATTCTTAAGTGATTCAAACTTGCTTCCTCATCTTTCCCAAGAGTGAGTTAAGATGTGCGTTTCTCAGAATTCTCAAAAACATTTCTTTCCCAACACTATTGTATCGTATGCACAGAACACTCGTCGACGCAAATTAAATTAAATTCATTTTCAAAGCTCAGTGCTTTTTATTATTTTATTTTCTTAAGAAGAACATTGTGCAAGTTTGCACTAAAATCCCCGTCTCAAATTTGAAAAATACTTCTCAAGCTTGAAATGCCTTCGTGAGGTTTTCCAGAAACAGGCCCCACTCAGCAGTGAAACCTGTGCAGCAGTGGTTCCTGGTATCGGTAATACATTGTACGCAGTTAGAACAGAACGGTAACCGTGAAGACAAACTTGATTGACAACAATTGTTACTGCAATCAAGAAATGTTTGATTTGTAAGGCGTAAAGTGTGACTACAGAACGCAGAGCAGTCTGCTGGGCACAATTCTTCACAGATTGAGATCTGAAAAGTGCGCTAGGGAAAGTGGCTTACTGTTTATTAACGGTAAAAGTCGTAAACTGTCTTGGGTTAAGAAGTATCCAAGGGGGAAATTAAACAAAACCAAGTAAGTTTTAATTGTTTTTTTTTTTCAGTCTATTATCAACATCTTGAAACGCCACTTCAGCAAGCACAATTACCCAGCCATTCAGCAAGTGCTTCCTATTCTTAAGTCTTTCAACGCCATTCAGCCTGATTTCTATGTCACCCTGCAGGTAGGTTTGTTGATCACGATGGCGGCAACCTAAAGGAGAAACTAGAGCACTATGGCACATGCGCCCGAGCCCTCGTAAATATTAGACGTACATACTCGGCCATATGGTACATCTTATGACAATTGCAAACAACCAGTCTCAAAATAGAGGTTTTCACGTGAGTGTCGAGAGTAATTTCGCATTTGCTTTACTGTGCTTTTGTGGTTGGTTGGCAACGTTCGCGCCATTTTCACAACTGAATGGGAAGCTAAACCAAAACCAACCGTGACTTGCTCGCACGCGTTTTCCCGCACTTGGAGCCGATTACATGTATTTGCTTCTAGTTCTGATTGGTCCATTGCTCTGTTCACGTCTGCTGTGATTGGTCAGTGGAATTACTTTGGTTTTGGTTTTACCACACTCAATTGAAAACCACTCTGTAGTGTTTGATTGCTTACGTTCGCCAGAAAACGAGGAATTTGGTTTCTTGGTATACAGAGGACGTCAAAAAAATGTACTAATATTTACAATGTCCGTAAATAGCCATTGTTTGGCTCATTAACCCTGCGTTTTCTTGACGCTCTCGTTGCTAAAACTGCCCAATGTCTATACTGAAGAATTTGTTCGTGTTAGTGGCTCTTACTTTTCTAACAAATTTAATGGAAGGCAAGCCAACTTTCCGAGATCAACATTCTAAGTCCTGATACTTTTAGACTACTTGTTTTAATCTTTTGAGGAACTCAGTTGATGACATTCACTTTTTGCAGGAGACTTTTCACAGAACTCAAGGACAGTTCCCAACACTCATTCACGCCATGGAGGCTACTGTGAGTGGACACGGAATGTAACATAGCACAGTTTTTTTCTGGGGTCATTCTGAGTTTTATAGCGTGTGATGTTAACTCCAAGATGTTGTTAGAAGGAACATGTTGCTTTGGTTACACTTGAGGACCATTTTGTCAAGGATAACAAAAAGTGACAATGGAAATTACCGCTCAGTAACTTTAACTTGATATTTATTATATAATACTCAAATAGTTTTGATAAATATGAATGATCAAATTTTAGGATTTCCAGCAACTACAACTTATCATTGGACTTACTTGTTGTTAGGTATTTGTTTCTCATGGGGTAAATTTGAATTTATATTCATTTGACTTATTTTCAGTCTGCCAAAGCTCTGGATGAGTTTGCTGATGGAATCAAGGTAAACGATGAACAAACTTTATTTAAGCAAGAAGTTTCGCTATAAAAGGGCAAGCCCGTCCTTCATTTCACACCTTTGCGGGCGTGAGATGTAAATTTAGATGCTGTTCAATCGTGACAAGTCGTTGACTCAAGCGTCCTCATAAAAATATGCCTCAAATTTTTATAATATCACCACAGCAATATAAGATATCGAGTTCTAATTTGTTTAACAAGGGTTATTCTGAAAACTAAGCCAATTTTATCGGTAAAAGCCGATGAAAAAGACACATGTTGTTTGTCAGTTGTTTACGCTCTGATGGTTGATTGACAACTGAAGGTGAGAATGGCCTGGCCAGGCCCCTTTTATACTGGAACTTCCTGTTTGAGGGGCTCCGTCACCAGTTTTTAGCCTCACTTTTCACTTCCAATATGTATTCCACAGATCCACAGATTTAAACGTGAGCACTATTTTTTGGATTATATCATTCAAAAATACATATCGGAATAAAAGAAAATCCACAATGATGGCTCCGTTTTATTGATTCAAATTATTATTCTTATGCTATACGAAAACTAGACATCTGTAGTGTGTTAGACAACGAGGACAACTATTGTGACCTTTGCCTGTTTCTTTGTTTTTTAGCATGGTCCTGACAAGCATTCCAACATGCCAAGTGATGGAACAGTTCATGAACTTACTAGAAATGTAAGTGGACGCCGTTTTATTTGCATGATCAAATCTTCATGTCGTTATCGTATGAAAATCGAAAAAAATATTCCTTATCAATTTTTCTTCCCCGCGTTTGAGGCGTATAAAAGTGTCAAATTTTACTTCTGGTTGGGTACAATATCGCACAAGAGGGGAGACTGGGAATAGTAGGGCTGTGACGTCAATACAGGAACGCTAGTCTCGCGATTTCTCTATTTTTCAGCTGTATTTCATGAGTGCAGAGGAAGAAAAACTGTGTGGACGGAAATATGAATGGGATTGTTGAATACTCAGAATGAAATTACTGAGGAATGGAGAAACCGCGAGACTTAACCTTTCTGTATTGACGTCACTGTCCCTAGAGGCATCTTCGAACGGATGTCTGTCCAAAGGTTTCCATCACTCTTATCTAGTGGATAGCGCCTCGTAACACCAGGGTGCGAGATTAGTGATAAATTGTATATATAAAGCGACCAGGGGCCAATTTATTAAAACATTTACGCTTGTCAGCAGCTAACAAATTTTATCCTTGAAATGACACACGCGTGCAGAAAATGTTTTCCGCAGACATTGTAAGAAGTCTTAAATGAAATTTTTGAACTCTTTATCGTGTTCTTTCGTGTGTTTGCGCGTAAAAGCAAGCGCCCCAGCTTGTAAATTACAAATGTAAAGTTTTGTTAAATTGGCTCCACTGCGCAGCGAAAGATAATGAAGTTAAGGGAAAAAATCTTTCCTTCGTAAGATTTTTAATTTTTTTACTGGACAGTGCTGTTCTGTCCGTTACAAATCTTCCTATTACCGCTCTTTGAAAAAACTGCACTTCGATGCAATGTATACAAATTGCGCGCGAAAGCGCAGCGAAGTTGTTCGAAAGTGAGCAACACAAATGTTCAGGCTGTGATGTAAAGATGAACGGTTTGAACTATAGCGCTACGACGTGATCTACATCTCAGTACAGCCCGATATACAACTTGACTTACACTCTATGTTAAGCTGCCTGTGATGGATCTGATCAGATTCAAATATATTCCCGTCTCTCCCCCTCACTCAGTCCGTAAGTACATAGTCATCGTGGAGCATGTTAGATTACAATGATTTACAACCATTGTTGTTCTTCTTAGACACTTATTTTTATGGAGCAGCTGCTGCCTTACGTTGAGACTGTGGGAAGCATGTTGGTCACCATGCAAGGTTGGTAAATAACTACAGTACAGACTTAGTTACGAAGGTTCAGCGGGAAGGTAAAGTCCGGCTTTGAAAGAGACCTAGTCCGCTGCGCTAAATCTTGAGGCACACCGTTAGTATCCGAAAGTTGGGAAAGTGTCTTGACGATGGAAATGTGAAAACAATTCTGGAAGGGTAAGAGACCCTTAATAACAGTAAAGCGGAGAAACGTCGGCCCATTGTTTCCCAGTTGTAGTCATTTTCTATCCTGGTCGTCCATAGCACCAGACATTTGCTTTTAAAAGTTTCTTTTCAGTAGTAAAGTGGTACCTTGTGACAAAACTGGACGAGTATTTTCAGGTATCTATTAATGCAACTGTCTCCTTCTGAGATGACTTTTTTTTACGTGATATTTAACTTTTTCTCCATCGATTAATATATTTAAATGGTGTACTTTTTGCGAATGTTGATTATCCCTCATTTAATTTTGCAAATTCGAATGTTTCAATATTTATATATAAATTATAGCCTCCATTTGGCGCGAAAATATGCTCAGATATTTGTCCGCGGACATTATCTGTTCCGAGAAGCGAACAGTTTTCCAAGAGCGAAGCTCGAGGAAAACTGTGAGCTTCCAGGAACAGATAATGTCCAAATACAAATATCTAAGCATATTTTTAAAGCCAAATGGAGGCTATTGTGGTTATTATCCTTCTAATATTTTTCGCAACATGTAGCAACGAGCTTGAGTATTTGAACATTTCGTTTAAGAACAGTTGACCGTCAAAAACGTTTAGAGCGTATGTTGTTTTCTAATACTGCTTTATCGACCAGCAGGTTTATCTCTCCTTCTGTCACAAAAGCAAACTGTTCCCCCATCTTGACATTAATTTTAATTTTAGACAAGACGCGCCTTAAAGTTTTTGAAATTGGGGAATATCACTTGGGGAATATCATCGAATATTCCCCAGTTTTAGCTTGGGTATATTCGGTCACGTGAGGCGTTTAGACCAATCGCGCGCGAGCGAAAATATTTGATGGATTATAATTATAGGATATTGACCTCAATACTTGTCAACGTTGTATGTATTTTTTCCTCTTATTTCGAGGGCCTTAAGTTATAAAATTATTATAGGTTATTACGCCTCCCTCTTTAAATAAGTTATTGTATTGTATTGCATTGTATCATATCGTATCGTAGGGTATCGTATCGTGTCGTGTCGTATTGTATTGTATTGTAAATACTGACCCAGTCTCTTTAATTCCCATTGATGCATTACAGAGGACCAGAGCGGGACCTTCTTCACACGAGAAACAGCACTGTTTACAAGGGTCGTAGCTGAATATGTCCGTAAGTATTTGGAACTTTAAAAAGTAAAGAAATGACACGCAACGTAGTGGAAGAAAATTCATCCAAAGCTTTTGGTCACGGAAAAAAATTCCATTATTACTTTTCACTTTTTAACAGCGCGAAGGTTGGGACGACAACGAAAAACGGGAGTAGCAGATTCAACTTTTGCATAACAAAACTCACTGAAACACTCGCTACACAAGCTAGTTTTCGTGGTCCTTATCCACACATTTCAGACATCCTAGACTGCAACCAGTCTTTTGTTTCTCAAGAATCGTAAAGCAAGCAAAAAACTTGAGCGCGCGCGCATATCGCCTCCCGCGTCGCGTCTCCTCGCGGGAGGCAAGTTTCGCGCGCGCGCGCGTGTTTTGCTTGCTCTGGTATCCCTGAGCAAAATAAGAGAGTACCTTTAGCCTACATTAAGGACGGTGCCTACTAATATCGAAGTATTTTTGTGCGGTTTATGACTATGCGGGAAAAGCAGATCTTAGGAAGGCCTATTGGAATCTAAAATGAAAATTGGGGGTAGCCACGCATTTTTCAGATATAATTAAGCAATAATATCTCTAAAAAGCGCCAAAATATGAAGCAATGTATGGGATTTTTTCCTAAATTGAAGCTTAATTATCTCTGAAAAATGCATGGTTACCCCCAATTTTCTTTCGAGATACCAAAAGCGTTTGCTAATTTCTGCTTTCTCGGCATAGTTTAAAACCGCGCAAAACTATTCCTGTATTAGCAGGCACCACCCATAGGAAACCCGAGTATCTTGAGATGCACAGAACGTATGCGCAGTAACAATAGTAGGCACCGTCCTTAATATGGACCCTTCTCCTGATCTCCGTGATGTCCGTAATAACAGGTTCCCTGAAATTTTCAAGGATTTCTTTTCGGTACGATCACGTTTATTTATTTAAATGGCAAACAATATTGACATCATGTCTGGTATGTTTGTAACACAGAGCGTGTACTTGGAGCCTTGGGACTAAACCTGGAGCTCAAGGCCAGAGTATATGAAGCGCCTACATTGTCCGCTCTCTTCTTGCTCAATAACTACAATTACATAGTCAAGGCTCTTCAAAGGTAAGAACAAATTTTAGCGTTGTCTGGTGGTCTAGTGAACACCTCTAGTATGATAACTAGCAGTCCCCATTTTAGAGCGGTTTTCGCAACCCTGTTCCCAAAGCTTTTCCCTTGCCCTGGGATCTGTATCTTAAAACCAAAACCAGAGTAATTACTCTGGCACGGCCAATCACGAGAGCTGTAAACAGCGCAATGAACCAATCAGAATTCAAAGCAAATGCATGCAACCGCCGGTGCCAAGCGCGGGAAACGCGTGCGAGTTTTGGTTTTGCTTGTCATTGATTGAGAAAATGGCGCGAATTTGGCTAACCAATCACAGAGCCAAGTAGATAAAACCAAATCAAACGCTGTACATTTTGTTAGTCGCCGCAGTTTTTAACAGCAATAACAGCAAAATTACCACTTGCTTTATGTTGGGTTACCTGTGATAGACTATACTTGTTTCACGCCACAGATACTCGCCCGCGTTGGTCGCTTATAGCTCTTTGTGCGACTATACTCCTACTGTTACCTATTTTAGCGTTATTCTAAGGATTAAAAAGACACAGGTAGTACAAAGACAAGAAGTCCCTCATAAAAGGTTTTAGGAATTATTGGAGTACGAGACCGCTCTTAAAGAGTCTCTTTCAACCACAGGCCTTTGCGCGCGTGTGTTATTGTTTACGCCAGGGCTTCCTTGGCGCGGCAGCCATGTTTGGAAGCGCTCAAAGTTCTTCTTGTCAAAGCATCAGTTGAGTACACTTTCAAAGATGGTGGACCTAAGTCGTGAATTAGAAATGGAGGATTCGGCAGAGGAAGAGATGGTGGAAAATTATTATGGCTCTCCGGTTGCAATTTCAACTCGAAGATTACAAGCTGCTTCGAGTTATTCAGCGACAAGTCAGCCAATTTCGGTCCCACTAAACCGCGTGGTGAGTAGAGAACTAGATAAACTTATTTACGACATCTTGAACGAAAGTAAGCTCGTTTATTTTGCAATTGCCCCTTGGACTCGCAGCTGTTTAACAATGTGTTCAAAGAAATCTGGCAAATACCGCGGCTGTCCGTGTCGAGATGAAGGTTTACGATGCCACTTTACTTGCAAGCGTGGACTGAGACAAGAAACCTCAGCAAATTCGCAATTCGTGTTCCGCTGAAAACCAAGATCAATCGTCGTCTGGTTCCAGAGGTTGAAAGTGCTCTCTCGCAACAGAATCGTCTTGTTTTCTTTCATTCTTTGGCGGCCTACCACGTTTTGGGCGGAGATCGCGATAGTTGGCCCGACCACAACAAAATCGGGGTTTTTTTGGCACAAACTTAATTCAATTTAAAAAAAAACCCAAATATATATAGAAATTCTATGATGTAATGATATCTTAACACACCGGACCGTAAATCGTTCACATAGCGCAGAAGATCCTCAGAAAAAGCCAGGACTCTGAGAACTGAAATTTCGATATAAGCTAAAATGGCCTCCACACAGCTCAACGCCCGCAAAGCGCACTGGTTGACAGAGACTCTTTAAATTCTCACGCGTCAGCGATAGTTTGCAGAATGGGCCTCCCAATTTTTTTAAAAAGATAAATGAAACAGCTATTCCGCTTGTTCTTATTCCGGAATAAGGTCACTCGAACGCAACCTTCACTGCAGTGACATTTTTTTTTTCGCCTTTCTTCGTTTCAGATCAGGTCTTCTTGCTCTTCTTCAAGAAGGTGGAATCGCTGAAGTGGAGAGGCAGTATCAGCAATTGATTCACGATCAGATGACCTCTTATGAAAACTGGTCTCTTATGATGGTTCATTTGTTACTAGACAGTAGAGCTTTGTTTACAGCAGTAGATAATTCCTTGTCCAAGAAATGGCAAACTTTGTAGTTGCCGTATCGTGGCGTAAACTTTGTAGTTGTTTTTGCGTGTTAAGCTAGACAGTTGATTTCTGGAGGAGCTGTATCATCTTGGACAGACGAACTAACTAGCGCGAATTCGGTGAACCTTTTTATCAGTCAATTCAATCGACCAAAATTTTAGAAAAAAAAGTGTAAATTTGTGTGCGTATAATTCCATTAAAGAGGTGATCAAATGCGATTTACAGTATGGGACACTCCCCAGATCGCATTGGAATTTAGAAATGTAGGTTTTGAGGATATGGGGAAGCCGAAGTAAAAACCCTGAGAAAAACCTCTCGGAGCAAGGACGAGAACTAACAACAAACTTGACCCTCATATGACACCGAGTTCGGGAATCGAACCCGGGCCACATTGGTGGGAGGCGAGTGCTCTCACCACTGTGCCATCCCTAGTCACCTCGGTTGGTTGGTTTCTGTTGTTCACACATGTTTTATATCTCTGTTTAGCTGGGAGAAAGTGCGCTACTACCTGCTTGAGAAGGACAAACCGATTTCAACATCCAAAGTATCTGAAACACAAACAAAGGTAAGAACTTCATCGAACATCAGGAGGTAGAGAATTACCGGTACATTTTAATTTATTCTGATGATAATTTAGTGTTGGTCACTCTTGAAAGCAGTCACATTTCGCGAGATTCATTTTTTGCTTGGATGTTGTTTACTTTTCTTCTTTCTTTTTCAGCTAAAAGAGAAAGAGAGACAATTAATTAAAGATAAGTTCAAGGTGAGATCTTAATCCCTCGGGAGAGGGGAATGTCTGCACCTTGCGCGCTCTGTTCACTGATGTTTTGTGCACCCTATTGGCCTATTCCTAGCCTGAAGAACAGGCGTTATTTTTTTGCGTTTTTCGGGCGAGCGGAGGCAACCACGAGGTGAACGCGGAGCGCGAGTCACGCGCGACGGGAGGGGCGAGAAAAAAATCCGCGCTGGCCTCGTGCTTTCCTCCGCTCGCCTGAAAAACGAAAAAAAAAAATAAAAACATAACGCCTGTTCTGCAGGCCAGCCTATTCCTCACTCGGGAGGCTGTTCACAAGCCGACTTTAAATTCACGATTAGTATTAAAATAAGGAAGCATACACTTGCACACGCCTTCATAATTATACACGAAGGAAGATTAAACAAAGTGAATGAAATTTGTTTTTTGTTTTTTTTTTCTTAAAGGGCTTCAACACGGAATTTGAGGAGCTGCATCAGATACAGAAAACATACGCAGTGCCAGATACGCAGCTCAGAGATCAACTGAGGGATAGAAACGTTCAAGAGATTCTACCAATGTACCAGAAATTCAGAGAGAAGTAAGTAATAACAATTGTTGAGATTTTTGCAACATACATTTAACGGTGTAAACCGGAAATTTGCTTGCCTGTTTGACTTTAAAGGGGAAATATCTTTAAAGGGGAATTTTGACCTTTAGTGGTGAAAATGGTTCGACAACATCTTCACTTAGTTACAAAATAATTCTAGAACACCCGAGAAGAAATCAACTGAACTCTTGAAAGGAACAACTCATGACCTGGCGCTCTAGTGTATTTTAGGGACGAAAACGCAAGACCTTGAAAACAGTTAGCCTGACGTTCTTCAAGTTGCAGTCCATTCTAACACAGTCCATCCGTGGCCAGAGACACTCATCCATAGTCTTAGTACACTGGGGTGACAATCTACACCAAATTTGAGCAATACTTTTAGGTTTCTGTTGACCAAAAAACGTTTTGGAGTTTTTGATATAACACCAAATTCCCGGCCGTCCGTGGTTAAGAAGACCATGATGCGTTTTCTCACACGTTCGGTATTCTTACCTTTTTGTTTCTTTTGTAGATTTCGGAATTTACCCTTCACAAAAAATCCTGAAAAGTACATCAAGTACACGGTGGATGAGGTTGAAGCCAAGCTGAAAACGTTCTTTGATGTCTCCGCGTAGAAAAATCAGTTGTGGACCATAATCAAATTAATTGCTGTTGTGATGTACTAGAGACGCATTATCCTTCGGGGATAAAGTGGACACGGTCAAACGCAAGCAACGTACGTTTCGTTCGACTAACAATGTCTTGTAATTAAGCCATTAATAGAGAAACACAGGATGAATCTCCGCAGCCCCTTAGAACAGCTCTTCAAGCCCCTCAGGGGCCAATTGGGTGGTAGAACTTGTTTGAGAGGGCCGCTCTATAAGAATCACGAAGTAAATTTTGAAGAAAACGTAAACTTGTGAAGCTCTAGCTTCGCTAAGATTCTAACACTAGTGGGTATCACAAATCCGATGTCATATATATACCTTACACAGTAATGCTTCTACACGCTGAAAACTTTCAGTTTCCTGCAAGATATTTGAAACTTGAATTGTGTCGACGCAAATTAGTCATGTTTCAAAGATTTGACCACATCTTTATCTTTAATTCTAATTACTTCGTAGGGGAAGGAGGGCAATGGATGGAAGAAAGGGGTGGGGGAGGGGGGGGGGGGGGGGGCTTATTAATGGCAAAATTAGAAATCCAAAAGGGAGTTTATGAGAGAGACGGGTGTGCTTAGTATAATTGCTACAATATGCGTTCATCTGCCAAGACCGTCCGCTGACGAAGAACTCAAATCGATAGTTAATCTGGAAGCATAATTCGTCTTGTACGTGTTTTTACGTTAGACGAATAACGAGCGAAGAACCAGACGAACAGAAGTTGTTTACCCAAGTTCTTCCAAGACGAATAATTCGCCTCTAGTACAGCTATGTTAAGTTGTTTATATAGATGTTTTGATGAAATTAAAGATGCCAACTTAGCAGAATTTGTAATGTGAAAGTTGGTGTAAGAAGTAAAGAGATTAGTTAAATTGAAGAAACCCATTTGGGTTTTATGCTTTGATAACTGAGAGCAAGATGTGAAATTGTCTTTTAAAATCGCATTTACTTCGCCAAATTACCACACCAAACCGATCGAAAACGCAGATCGTCTTCGTCGAAAATGGAGATCTTTGTAAACGCTTTCAAAAGTCGAGACGTTTTGAACATTAACGCATGGGGTCTCCAGACTGAACTGAAAAGATTTTGGCAAGGAATAGGAACCATGCTGCACTTAGGTCTGGTTTATATGGTTCCATACAACTTTGACACTGCGCGCTTATTGCCCAGCAATGCAACGCATCACGTTTTTATTAGTGTAAAGTAGCGGTTTTAATGTTACGTATGCAACGTCCATTACAACGTAGAAGCAGTTCTCTTGTTCAAAGAAAGATGTCTTCTTCTCCACCAAACATACTCAAAAAATTGCTGTTGCCTTCCTGGTCATTGCTCACTAAAAATCTAAGAAAAAGAAATAGGACACCAGTAAATAAAACGCTACAGAACAGACTATTTCCAAGCGGCTGTGAACCTCATTATGAAAGCGAGGCTAAGTGCAAAGCTTTCTGTTTCCACATGAATATAAACTAATTTTCATAGTAAAAACTTTGCTCTTAGCCTCTCTTTCATAATGAGGTTCAAAGCAACTCGGAAATGGCCTATAAGGAGAGAACCGAAACAATGCCCTCACCTCGACTCACAGCTTTTCTGTTTACTGTTGTTCTGTTGAATGTTTTTGTTCCTGTCCACTCTCCATTTGAACATTCCGGACACTGTGCCAGTATTCTGAAGGGGAAAAAACATTTACTATATGTGCTTAATGTCAGTAATTTCCTCAAAATATTAAAAGAAAATTCTTAGACAGGGAAGTATTGGCGTTTCTAACTTTGGAAGACGGAGAACGGTTGCCTCCTTTTTTTACAGAGCATACGTTCTGCGGATATCAAGATCGATCAGGAGAGGGTTCGACAAACTCGGGAATCTATTTCAGTGTTTTAGAATTTTTGTTACTTATTTAATTAATACGAGGTTGCTCCCAATTTTCTTTTTGGGTTGCAAAAGCCCTTGCTAAGATCTGCTTTCCCCGCGCACAGTTGTAAACCGCACAGAATCACCGTAGGCACCGTCTGTAAGCAGTTTTTAGTGCAAGATAGCTTCGTCCTATTTGTTCAGTTTAAGCAATGTACACATACATTGATCCTCATTATTGTGAAAAACGGTGAAATTCCATCACTTCCCTCCCATCCCCAATTGCCTGACCACACTGAAACTCGTTTGGATTTTACCATTAATAAGCATTCGGTACCTTTTCTTCTTCTCTTACATTCTGGGCAAGTTTCTCCAGCCATTTTGCATGATTAAATGAGCCTACATCTTCTGTGCTCATTTCCCTTGGCTCTACTAGAAGCTGCTCTGCGCTTATCTCCTCGAATAAATCTATGAGTTCGTTTTGTTTGCCGGTTTTATTGAGTGGACTGCCCTTTGAACCATTTTTAGCATCCAGATTTGCAGTAGAGCCATGAACTAAAGACGTAGAGCTTAACTGGGGTGCCTGTGGTGTGCTTGTTTGGCTGTCCTGTGCCTTTTGCTTCCTGCTGTGGCGTGTGTCTGAATAAGTTCTCAGGGTTGAATACTCGAGTTTCACTCCTTCAGTCCTCTCTTCTCTGTCACTCTTACCTTGAAGGATACATACACAAATCAATATTGGATTGAGTAGTTTTCAAGGGAGTGTTTAAAAACCAAAACCAAAGTAATTACTCTGGCCAATCATGAGAGGCATCAGACAGTGCAATGAACCAATTAGAAATCGAAGCAAATACATGTAACCCGCGTCAAGCGCGGGAAAACGCGTGCGAGCGAGGCACGATTGGGTTTGATTCTCACTGGATAAGAAAACAGCACAAGTTTTGCCAACAAATCACAGAACAAATTAAAGCACACTCAGATGGAAACCGCCCTGTGTTCTGTCGCCCAACGTTTCCTCCCAAGTCATTGAATTAAGGAGAATCTGGAATGTGCAAAAGATGAAAGATGGTATTGGTTTTGAAATTCACTATTTCCGCATGTTTTGGGGGAATTTAAATCCCCCAATATTTTTGTCTGGAAGTAAGATTCGGGTAGGTATTTGTAAACAAGCACCAGAGACGCTTCATCCTCGGGAACCCAGGGGCAGTTAGTCGGGTAGCAGGGATTTTCGTGGGCGAAAGTTTACTGTGAGAACGAGACGAGCTCGTCTCGACTAACTGCCCCTGCATCTCCAAGGATGGAGACGCTTTTCCGTTTAGCCGAAATTTTCGGTTTCAAATTCCGTGTCAAGTGGAAAGTTTTTTTTTTTTTTAATCCAGGCGAGCTTCGCTTTCAGTTCCAACCCTGTAGTTGTCTCATTGGTATATATATAAACACGTTTTACACGGTATTTGAGGGAACCACTGACCCTACACATCCCAAATAATCATATTTACTGAATAACTGTCTTCAAGAAATTATAATTCGCCCTGAGTGGGATTTGAACCCAAATTTTCCCCCATTTAGACATACTAGCTATAGCCGGGTGTGATAACCTCTACACCACCAGGATAACCACGCTGGCACCGCAGTAATCGAACAGGTGAGTTGTGTGGTTTAGGATGTGGTCCTCCCGCGGATTTTTTCTTTCACGTTTACAGTGTACTAGCCTCCCACGCAGACGTTCTTAGGGGTTCGTCACG
>NW_028145610.1:277500-300000 GCF_977016875.1 Pavona decussata
GAAGTATACCGCCCACCGCAATACCAACTAATATCTAATTTAGTGTCCCCCTCCCCTCCTCCACCGCTAGCATACACGCAAACTGTTTTAATACTTATATGTTCTACAGTATTGAAAGCTGATCAACAACATTTAAAAGAAAATAAAATCACTATAATATACATTTAGTTGTAAAAAATGTTATTGGTCACTTTTGAAATTGTATGTTGACTGGCATACGAAACGTCAAGTCGTATAAAATGCACAAGTTTATTATGTTTATCACCGCTGTTTGTTTTATTTCTGACCAAGCTACGATGGGCCTAGAACCAAAGTATTTATAAAAGAAAATATATTTGTTACTCTCTCATTAATCTTTGTATTTTAGTTTGTCGACAACAAATGTCTGCCAACTCGTGGCTCTCTTTGACGCTTTCAGCGATCAGCTATAAGAAATTTGAAAGCGACAGTGTGCCCGGCAGTTCAAGTGATGCAACGGATTTTTTTGCAGAATTACCTACGCTTTAAACTTTCGTAAACCGTTTTCCTTCTTGTATTCGCCTGTTGCGACACAAGTATTGCATGTTATTTCCATTTCTTTACATGTACCTTATAATCAGGTACATGTTGCTTCGTTGCTTTCAATTTGTTTCGCAACGGATTGTGCTATTTCCTTAGTAGATATTGCGGTCGATTCGAAAGTGAAATTTCTAAAACGTGATCAGCTTCTTTAATTTGGCATAGGTGCCAGGTCCGGTGTAATTCTTGTTCGTTGATCGAGTCATCGTTCCAGATTCGGAAAGAGGGAAAGGTCTGGCGGTTGAACACACCGGATCTAAGATTTGACTTTTCTAAAAAATCGCGTGACGAAATTATAATTAAATGTACTTTACACGTGTACTTACGCAACAGAACAAACAATCGAAAGTCTTAAGAAAGATTGAATTACAACAAAGGAAATCCACTGTGGGACTAAATTTCCAAGGTTGAACTAAAGGAGCGTCTCATTCGTCAATTTGCCTTGATCCTTTCTTGGAAGAAGCAGGAAAAAGACGTTTATTCTGGTGACCTTTGATTGAAGAGCAAGTGTCGTCGTTCGAATATTCCCTCTTTCCAACCTTGTTTCCATGGTAATGTCACATCAGACCACTTTTCTAAAATTATCAACCAATGAGTTTGTTTGTTTTGCCCTGACGTCATGTTATGACACGTGATCACACAGCAAAAACACACTTGGTGTGTTCGGCTTTTCGTCTTGCCGAAGCGAAAGCGAGTAGCGAGTGTTTTATGTTATTTTTCGTCGTTCTTGGTCAAGATGGACGCGTTGAAAGAGCAAGCTATGATAAATCAGTTTGTAATGGCTGCTGGCTGTGCCAGAGACCAAGCAAGACAGCTTTTACAAGCCGCACATTGGCAGTTTGAGGTAAGCGTAGTGACTGTTTTGATTGCGACGTGATGTCGAAGCGGCTTGTCGTTTGTTCTCGCTGTGTTTCTTCCGTCTACACTGTTGATGTGAAACTCACTTTATTTCGTTTTGTTTCCTAGACTGCTTTGAGTTTGTTTTTTCAAGAAGCAGCGATTCCTTCGCATTCGCAACACAACGCGGTAGGTCTTGTGTGTTTTGAGCCAACTTCCCTAGCAATATCTTTCATTTTGTTGTTGTTTAATGTCATTTCATTTCGCCTTTCAGCTTGTAACGCCGGCAAATACACCAGCAACACCACCAAACTTTCCGGATGCCTTGGCAGCGTTCTCAAAACTTCAAGCGTCCGACACTAGCCCCAAAACACAGACTCTGAACGCCAATCATCAACCAGTGAGATGATTTTCTAAACGCAATGTTGTTGTCATCTTGCACGACCGTTCATTTGTTTATGTATCATTCCACCGTATCTTTCTTCAACGCAGCATTACTGGACCCTTTTTATAATAATATGTTAAAAGAACACAAGAGAAATAGAGGATTTACTGCGAACAGTAAGCTACGAGTCAAGATATGGAAGGGCAAGAAACGTAATGGACAGAAATGCCGGCTCAATCTACGGCATGCATTATATTCAAGAAAACTGTTTAAATGGGAATATTGACGTGTGTTGATGTTAACGGGCCGGGCGAAATCTATGGGAGTTTGAAGAGACACAGAAAATCCACTTTAAGCATAAGTACCATTTTCGTTCGCGAGACTAACTCAAACTTTTTGAGGACTTATGGTTACCGCTATGATGATAGTGAAACAGAAAATTGAATGCCTTGCGAAACAAGCGTGCATTCTTTAACTTTATGTATAATTTATAAGATGTCGCAAAGGAAATACCAAACTACTAATGCGCGCGAGCTTTCTTCAGTTTTGCGATGGTTTCGATTTTGTTTTGCAAAGTTGTCAAGATTATGATCTAATTTTAAAGATTGATAGTAAAGTTTAGAGAGCAATGTCTGCGCGATCGATGCCTTTGACTGTTTACCTCATAACTCTTTTTGATCACTGTTTTTGTTTGTACATAGCTGGTTTGTTTCACGTACTTCGCAGTCTTATTTGTTTTACCAGTGATTTCGTTTTGAGTAATTTTCAGAGGGGACGTTTTCAGTGTAGCTGCTACTTTGTAATCTGCGCTGTAACTTCTTGCAATTGATTATTAATCCATGCAAGATGAGCTCTGTTCAATTTTTCTCGTTCCGGTTGAGACCAGCTCGAGGAGTGCGATTTCCGGACCTTGGAATGCGATGGTTATGATTTGAAACCACAGAGGTCAATCTAAAAAATAGACTTTGTTATTAATTTACTCAAATGACACGCCTGCGGCAAGATTGCTCAGGAAACTGGTCACGGCTTAGCGAGAAGAAAGCATTAGTTTCCAAATGTGTGTATTTTAGGCATATTTGCTTATCTCGATAGTGGCTTTCCCTTCAACAACAAAGGCAAATGTCAAGGTCAGACTTCCTGTCTATTTGCTTCAAGCTCTGTAATATCGCTATATTAATCTTACTTCTATTTTTTCCAAAATTCCTTTTATTCAGCCAAGATTTAAAAGCAGCCTTCAGAAAGTTTGACACGCTGACCTTGGAAAGCTGAAAATTAATGTGTTCTGACCCTTGTGTGTCGATGCATGACAGTTGCACAATGTTCACTGTATCAGATGTTCCTAATTTCTACATAAAAAAATCAGACATTGTCTAGTGTTGGCAAATGGCTGATCTTTGCAGGCTCATTTGCAATATCCATGGTTGAAAGCTTGTTGCACCTGTGTTACACATTACTACTTATTTTCATTTGATACCTTAATTCAGTCACAAGGGCATTAATTCAATTCTATTTATTTTAATGAAATATATAATTTGCCTCAACCTCATCCCAATCAGTCTCTGTTTCTTTGACCTTCTGTAGGATGGATATGGTCAATTTTCTGGGACTGCACCATTATTGAAAATTATTTGTTCTCACTTTCCTTGTAAATTTATTCGTGGACTTTCCTTGTAAATTAATTCGTGGCTAGAGACAACTGAGTCTAATGTCCTTGAAAAGGGCATACATCAAAACCAGGAATGCGGAACAGCACGTAACACTGTTTTTGTTGTGTGGAGTGTGCCAGACTGTTCTGAGCTCCAAATTTTTTTTGTTGTGAGCTTGAAAAGTTAAATAAGGTTTTCTCAAATATTTAATAGTAAATAATGTTCTCTAAAAGTAGCTTAAATGACAACTGTCTGGCTGCTAGGAACAGTTGACTATAAATAATGTTCCCTGAAGCTAGCTGTTAATAACTGACATACTTTTGCTGGCTGCTAGCTAGGAACAGCTGACTGTAAAATATATAATGTTCCCTAAAACTAGCTATTGATAACTGACATAGTTTTGCTGGAGCTAGGAACAGTTGACTGTAAAAATATAAAGAATTTATGTTCCCTAAAACTAGCTATTGATAACTGACACTTTTGCTGGCTGCTAGGAACAGTTTAATTACTGTAAATAATGTTCCCTAAAAGTAGCTGTTGATAGCTGACATAGTTTTGCTGGCTGCTAGGAACAGTTGACTGTTTTTCCATGATTGTAAGTCAGCTTGGATATGGCTCACAAAATACTTGTTTTGTTTTCTCAAGTGACGGTAACACAAATTTCAGTGGACATTGGAAGAATGAGACATGAACGTTGAGCAAATGTCTTAAAGGGGAGGGGGGGGGGTGATTCCCATATAAAAGTGTCGGGGGTAATTTTGGTCTGAATTTTTGAAAAAGGTACCACCACATCCCTCATGGAAGTCATTGGTACCAACCCACGAATTTTAACCCCCAAAAAGGTACAACAAAGTTTTGACCCGTTGTTGCCAGTTTTACCATAACTGCCAAAAACACTTCCTTGGGGCCAGGACTTCCTCCCGGGAAAGTGGCTGTTCCGGGTGGAGTGTGGGCTTGTTTCCTGACCAGGGGCTGGAAATTGAGCCTAATAACTATTGGGCTATGTCCGAACTTTACTGGATAGATTTTGTTCTGGTAGGAAAAATTTACTGGACAGGTATTTAGTTAGCAGTTGGAACACTGATTTCAGAACGACTGAACAATTATTGCCTGGTCAGATTTTCCCTGAACAGTTACTTGTATTAATGTTAGTAATGAAAAGCCCTATGTACTCACTAGGTCTGACAAGTTGTTCCTACTATATATTTGGGGGGTGGGGGAGGGGGGGGGCTGATTGCTGACAAATACATCCTTACAAAATTAACAGATCAATTTTTGCACAAGCACAAAAAGTGAACTGTGGTGGTGCATGGTCACAGCATTAAGGGGGCAATTTACCTAAATTTGAATGAAATTTAAAGAGGTTTTAAGAAGGGATAGAAGAAAGAAAATGATTTTTGGAACACTAACAGACAGTTGATACCCACGCAAGAGCACCCCAGGTTGCTAGTGGACTAACTTGGTATCCCTCTATTAATAATTAACTACAAATTCTAATTTTAAAACTTCACTCAATCTTCAATATTTCTTATTTCTCTTAATTTAACCAATTCTTCTAAAAAAACTACTCCTCCCAAATATACCCAAAAATCACCCAAAAATTCACAAAATACCCCACAACACAGATTCACGGGGTAATGATAGGGTTTTTGTATTGCTTGAAACGTGAATGAGATATTTCCATTAAAGCCATGTCAAGCGGCGGAAAAATGCCGTTTAGGTGAATTGCTCCCTTAATACAATTTTGGATTTGCTCCATTAGCAGACCAACATAACGTCTTAAATATGTTTGCTTGCTTTACTTGTCTAATGCCCCCTGCAAGGCTGTTTTGTTTATGAAGTATATGAAATATACCATACTTTATGTGCAGCTTGGTTGCAATATTGATAACAGAAAGACTAGATCAATTTTTTTATTTTTCTTTGTCTCAGGTTATGGTAATGTTACTTGGGAACAAAGGGAAATAATTTAACCAGTGGGAAATCATTTTGACTTGATGCTGCCACAGAAACATTAAAAAAAAAATACTTTATAAGAAATCAGGGAGACCTAAAACTAGAAATGTAAGATCTAAAATTAGGGAAGTGAGAATTACCGTTTCTTCAATAATAATTATTCAAGAAATGAAGAAAATCTGTCATATTTGTTTAAGAAGATTAAATGCCAACCACCCCCTATTAAAGTTAACTCAGGAACAATCTATCAATCACCCTGTTGTTTGTGTGTACTGATGTTATGTCACAGATGTGTACCAATAATATAAGAATTTGCCTGTGTTTAAATGCTGCTTTATTTTTGTCATTAAAAGGGTGGTACACCAGGCACAGCAGAATTTCACTGTACGGGGCTGTATTGCTTTTCTGACCAACCACCAGAGTCCATAATCTGACCTTGACAGTATTGTGCCAGTCCCTCCCCCAGGGGTGAGTGGGTGAGAGACAGTGGGTAGGTGGTGATTGCATGTTTAATTTCAAGCAGCTGTGGAAGCAATTGTGGTGACAAGTTACAAATATTAACATTAGATTTGTATATAATTTACGAATAGCTTAAGGTACTCCCACACAAAAACCATCGCAAGCTGTTTTCACATTATTCATAAACTTTATGTATAGAGGCCATGAGAATCAAGCCCACATATTTTTCTTATTTGTCTTTCTTTTTTTAGTGAGCCTACAATGCATATTAACATTAGATTTGTCAGTATTATGTTATGTACAAACAGCTTAATTGTGCCCCCACACACAATCCACCTCGATCAAGACCGCATGACAATCAAGCCCACATTTATTTTTTTCCCGCACGCATACTATACTTACAGTTGATTAATGTGGCTGGCACTGGTTTCCATCACATTGCACCACTTATGCTTGGACTGATTGATAGGCTAAACATTTATGAACATTAGTGGTCATTTTGTTGACATTTTAGGTTACCATAGCAACACTATGACCTGTTGAAACTTCAGGGGGGTTACTTCCTCATAAGAGGCTAATGGGGATGTGCTGCTAGATGTGGTCGCATTTTCACGACTGGATTGACTAGAATGGGGTCGCATTTTCAATAGAGTTACTAGAATGGGGTCGCACATTTTCGGATTTTTGGGGTGAGAAAATTCTATTAAGTAGGGATTCAAAATGGTCTCAGTTAAAAAGTTCAGAAAGTTGTTGTTTATTAAATGTAACAATCACCTCGCATTACATTCCGTTCTTGAAAGAAGATGCATAAATAGAAAGTGACTTAGTTGGGATCGGGAAAATTACATTTTCCCAAAAAGTGACTAAGATGGGGTCTATAACTGGCCACAAAAAAGCCTATAATGGGGCAGGGGCTCTAAGAGGCCAGCGGCACATACCCAGCAAAACTTAACCCAAGTACCCCCCGGGGGTTGAAACACCCCTAGTTTTACCTTTAAGCGGTTATAACTCAAAACAAGCTCGGTAACCCCCATTTATTATTATGGATCTGTAACCAGCAGGTTTGTCAGAATACAATTTAAAAAAAAAAATTGTTCAAAGAAATTCTACCAGAGGGGTTCAGAGCCACCTTAAACTTTTCACGGCAGTTTATACTGTTACTATGGTAACCCATTATGTGGAGAATATGACCATAACTTGGTCTAACTTATTTCCCGATATAACAGTGCAATGCGCCCTACCGTGGCCACCCAACAAACTTTATTTACAAGTTTAAGCCAATCAGGATATCTTCCTCCTTGTTCATAAAATACAAAACATGTTTTCAATAATTCATTGTTACGTCACTTGCCTGTTGGACTTTGCGAGGAGGCCTGACTTTGAATCAAATTTGCTTATCCTGATTGGCTAACTTGTAAAAAACGTTTGTTGGGTGGCCACGGTAAGGCGCGTCGCACTGTTATGGTACCATTATTGTTGTATCAACTGGTAAAGAGTGGTAGTATTGATCCGTCAAAGTACTAGTGTAAGTGCTGGAAAGTAATGGACACCGGCACCTAATCTCATAACCAGATCTGTCTCTGCAGTTTTGGAAATGTGAAAATGTGAGATCTCCCTTCCCCCTGAGGGTGGAAGATCTGGGTACGAGATTAACTGGCGCCAGCCACCTTATTCCATTGAATTGCATTGCACATTCTTACTGGGCATAATTTCTTGTGTCATTAGCATGCATGCGCACATGTCCAAAACATACCTTGATGCTAAGCCAAGGCAATTCCCCACTCCAGAAACTGTGAGTAGACTGGTACAAGTAAGGGAACTGGGATTGTTTGGATAAACATCACGCAGACGAATAAGTGCATTTTTCGGAATTTTCTTAGGGTAGTCTAGCTCTTGTTAAATAGCTTTAATCTAAAAAAGTATTTGCGTTACAAATGCTGAAAATGTACTTACTCATTGACGCAATTTTCATCCCTCTATCCAAACGATCCCATAATCCCTCACTCGTGCCAGTCTCCCCGTAGTTTCTGGAGTGGAGTTACTCCTGGGAGTTACTAAATGTGAAAGGTTTTTGCTAAAAATTAAAAGTTTTTTGCTAAAAATTAAAAAAAGATTTACTTAGAGAAGGAGCCGGTCTGTCAAGATAAAATTAAAATTCAGCTTGGCTAGTTACAAAAGCTCAGAAGATAATATTTAGCTTTTTGAGGGCTTATGTGACACTGGCTATAAAAGGAAACCGAAATGAGGGAAGGGGACCTACACACTTTCATACTCTGGGACTGTGCCAGGAGTGCAGAGGAGGCGGCTTAATTAATACATTAGCAATATCTGGAAAGAGATTACTTTTGGACTTTCATAGAAGGACACAGAACTTACGTACGTTGTATTTAGAAGCAAGGAGGAGGTCGCCGCATTGTTTTCATTTATCGCAGCAACCAGCAAAGTTTAGCTGGGTGCGGTGGAAGGAATGGAGCAGTTACATGGTGACAGCGGCCACGGAGTAGGTACACAAAGACGGACATTTTCGGAACACTCAACTGCCTTTCTTCTGCACATGATTAAAAATGATCCGTAAACATGGGAAAATAAACGAAAAGCGTCAAGAAGAGGAGATTTTTAAAACGCAAATTGTCCCTGTTCATGGAAATCAAAAACGCTGGCGTGGTCCCCTGGGCGTTGCACCACCTTCTCTGAGGAGATTTTCGCGCACTGGCGTGCACAAAGGACCTACAGATTTGACTACGAGTACGACTTTTCAAATCTAGTTTGCGTGGTTTACATAAACGCTAATGTCACACCAATCTCGTCTCTAGGTTCGTCTTATCTGCTGGTAAAAAACGGAAGGAGCGAGAGTCCTGGGAATGTGACTGATTTGAAGTTTGAAAGTCGTACACGTATTCAATCTGACTCGTATTTTTGAGGGTTTGACAGTGATGACATACAAAGCAAGGCCGGTAGAATTCACATGAAAGTTAGTAGCCTTGAAGATCGTATACAATCGTTTCCGTATCATGACAGGAAATTACATGCACCACGAAACACTTCCGTTAGTTTTTAAAAATCTTTCTTTTCAAATTTAAAAGAAAGATGGAAACTGCGTATGTGTGTGGAGGAGGCATCAGTAAGCTGGGAACGAGCCTTGCTATTTATGTTGATTACGTCTAAACTTTCACAAGTTTTGGGCGGAGTAGGCTGATTGCATACGTGTACTCTTTTAACCTTTAATGGTGACGACTGTTTAATTAGTAGGAAGTACTTATACAATGAAAATAAATGAACATCATACGACAAACGTTCTCGCGAAACAGATACGATCCACTCAATAGCAACTGTCACTGCTGGTCTGTTTAGTGGGAAAAATAATTGCAAGCATATAACAGTAGATAATTGAGCTGAATTCGAAGTTGAAGAATGTAATACAAGTGATGCGTTACTACCCCGCCCGGGGCGGATAACAAATGAATGAATATCTTTGCAGACGCGAAACATTAAGAAGTATTAACCCAAAACGTTTCTTGAGTTCGTACCAGGGGCGGGGGGGGGGGGGGGGGGTACTCCCTTATATGGACTATATAGGTACGTGCAGCGCCAAAGGGTATGGTTTTTCAGCCGCTTTGGTCATAAATAGGGTATCGATTTTAGCCATTTTGCCGCCATTTTGGTAATAAATAGGGTATCAATTTTTGCACTCTAGTCTTGAATTCGTTTTTTTTTTTTTTTTGAAGAAGCTATTTCTTCATCATAATGTTTACAGCAACTGTGTACGTGCTGCAACGGCTTGTCATACGCTCCGGTCACGCGCTAGACTCCAGGGGTTTTTGAACTGAAGTTGACCGGACACTATCAGGTCATAAAAAGGGTATCAAATTTTTGGTTAGGTCATAAATGGAGTAGGAAAAATGGCAGATTTTGGTCTAGCCTGTTCCAGGCTCGTTTCCCTCTCCTTCGTTTTCGTCCGGCCTCGCCCTCTCCTTCGCGCTTCTCTCTAGGAGCCTGGAACAGGCTAATTTTGGTCATAAATAGGGTAAGGGTTTTGGGAAGCGGGCCGCACACCCCTATCCATTTTTTTGGGAGTACCCCCCCCCCCCTGGAGTTCGTACCCTAGAGATATCTATTTTGTGCCGACATTTCTTTCGATACAATCAATTTTCTGATAAAGAATTTTTTACAAAAATCTTTCAACACAGACAGAGTGACTTACTGCTCCCGAATATCGCGTTGAAAAAGATAGATTAGCGTTCCTGTTCAAGATAAATGATTACCATTTTTGTCATGACTGGGTATGAGAACACGAGGACAGTAGTAATGATTGGCATGCCCAGTGGAGCCACCTGACAAGGGACACAGTGACAAAAAGAGTGCTTCGGAGATTTGTGATTCAAGCGTGAATCGATTACGAATGCTCTACTTCAATCGCCAAATTTGTACCTGTTACCTCAACATTTTTTTTGTTTAATAACATATGTGATGGAGGAAGTTCGAAGGAACCTTTCCTGAAAGCGACAACCTTATCTATTTTGATTTGGGCTTATCCACGCAAAATGAGAACAAGCAATGAGAATTTTAAAGATGCCGCTATTTTGTCTAGTAAGATTGCTCACGCGTGACGAGCATGCAAACTCATTTTGCCGCTGTGTCCTGACAAAACTATTTCCATCAGTTCTCGTCCACGGAGACCCCAACTGCAGGCCAAAAGATCGTAGGCTCTGGGAATAAGGATGCGCTTTATCTGGTTGCAACGTTTAACTTGCATCCACTTACGGCTCCCCTTTATCCCGGCCCCAAACGTAACTCTATATATTTCCGAAATTGCGACTCACATTTAACAAGTTGATCGTTTATATGTTCCAAAATTTAAAATCACTGATTAAAATATTTATTTGCTTTGCTTGAAAAGGTTTCCATCTTGGACTTGACTAGTCCAGCTCGGCATTGACTGAGCCTACAGTCAAAGTGGTTTGAACGAAAAGTGTTTTTCTACTCCGCCCAGTAGCGCTGAAGTCACACGGTAGTTAAATCTTGCCGTGGGATCATATCGCCACATACACAGTGAAAAATAATGTTGCCATCGTCGCAAAAAAGGTTTTCCTAGTAGAGCCAGCACCAGAAGAAACGTTATCCTCTTTATTACACTTATTTCCGGAGCAACAAGACACACAAACGCTATAGTGGTAATCTCTACTTCCCGGATCCAATGGCACGTTGCTCTTGCATTGGTAATCACAATCCAGATTTTTCCCCCAGTACCGAAGCACGTGGGAACATCCTTTCACCGTGGCCACTTCGCTAGTTTGCTTTTTCTGCAGCTTCAGCGTAAAACATTTCTCGCCGACTCTGCAAGTCTCTGTAGAACTCTCCGCGGCGGCGCCATCGCAATCAGCAGGACTACACTTGAAACACTCATATGAAGCAGGCGGCGATGTAGGAGGAGCGGGGATAGAGAATCGAAGCGTTTTGATTCGGCCCCAAAAACAGCATGGAGGATTTGTGGATGAAGGTTTTCCAAACGAACCTGAGTAAATCTCTATGCGTGTTCCACCTCCAACGCCAATGCAGGATTTCTCACAAGAAGACCTTCGATCTATAATTCCATCATGTCCGCGTTCTACCTCTGTTACTTTAGTGACGGCGACACAAAGTTCTTTACCATAGAAACGGACACTTGCTCCCTCCACCAGGGATACTTCAGAACTCTTTGGAACTGTATAGCTTTTAGATGAGAGCATCTCGGGATCTTCATGCTGCAGAAAGAAAAAATAAAGGTCTTGAGACTTTTCGCCCAAATCCAAAATCGCCTACTAAAATCTCGCACACAGAACACTTGAAACTGAGTTGCCTTCAAAGAGTTTAAAAGCAGAACATTCTCCCGTTCAATAAACAGCTTTAGTTTCAAGCGAAATGCTTTGAAATACATGTGTTGTGTATTATACTGACCAAGTCTTTTGTCGTGTGGGCCAGTTTATGATACTCTAAGTAAAGTTACCATTAGATTTAGACTGTTCGACTGCTTACGACTGTCGCATGCATCTTCTTGCATAGCGCACGCTATTGTCGTCGAGCAAAATCCTACAGATACATTTCCCGTCATCTAGCACTGACTGCGCTTATCGTAGGTTCTTAAATGAGCCGTAAAATCGTTCGCAGAGACTTAACCTGCTATGCACGACAATCGTAAGCATGTTGTAGGCTTGATTTACACGAAACAAGTCCGAGGCCTATCGTCAGCGTGTCGTATACAAGTAAGGTGTACCGCCTAAATCAGTCTACACTTGAATCCTGCTGGAGGACCCCTTAGATCTCTGGGAAACTTGGGTTGTATTGTGTTTCCGGTGGGGGGTGAAATTAGGTCCCACTTGCCGGCCTTTTTTGGGAGGGAAGAGGTAGGGATTGGGAGGGGGGGCGGGGGTGACAGTACCAGAGCTCTAAATTTATAATCACTTATGTTACCTTAAGACCAAATCCTCAAATGCCACACTCTTTGCCCTAAATAAACTATATTATGGGGAATAACTGGTCTTGCTTGTAGATGAGTGGAGAGCTGGGGACGTAGGAGTGGAATTTGCGGGGGGAGGGGGTTGTTGAGGAGACCTTTTGTACAGGTTATGATCTGAGCTCGATTATGGACAATTTCAGCTTGCACAAGGCAGTCTACGGTCACGTATTGTTGTACGAATTGGCGTGGAACTTAAATACACGCGCACCGACGGGCGACACGTGCCTGTTTTCTGTTTCCACCTCACCAAGCGCCTCGTTTTTTTTCCCCTGAACACGCAACGAGGTAGGTTGGATTTTAAACTAAACTAAGGAAGGTCCTGAAAATTTAGAAAGGTATCTCTAAAAAGCTACTGAAGTCCACAAGACCTAAGCGACCTCAATCTTGATCGGAATACGCTCTGAAACGGGGGGTGGGGGTTACTCTATGTGATGAGCTAAATGGATGTATAGGGAGTCTCCGCCCGATCTCCGAAAATAGTTCGTTTTATCAACCTCATAGTATACAAATTTAAGAGCGGATGTCTGTAAATATCAACCAGAGGTATGCAATAGCGAAAAATTCAAAATTCTCAAAAAAATTCACAACATAGCCCACGGTAAACTATTGCAAGAAATACATGTTTTACTTCGATCCGATAATTATTTTTGATGTGAGGCTATGATCTTGAATTCACCGCTCCTGAACCGGGTTTTCGGTGTCTGACACCACATGTTGCGAAGACCTTGTTTTAAAAATCAAACCAGTTTCGTTCCAAACGAAAAACATCCAGTCTGAAAAAGTACATAATTATAGACATCATGAATGATATGTTACTCATCTGAAGTGAAAATTTAATATTTAGGAGATTTTTTAATATTTACAATTTTTTAAGCGATTTCTCGTGATGCCAAATTGACAAATTTGCCACGCTAAAATCATTAACTGGTACATGGCGTTGAGGATAAAGATTTACACCACGTGAAAGAGCATCATTTCTTCTTATAAAATTCGCTTTCAAAACTATGGGCAACACAAAAGGAAATTTTTGAGGCCGCGAATTACAAGTAGTACTTTAGTGAAATTTGAGCTTTTCTGTCACGGCATTCCGATGCCAAAACTCAGATTAACACAAGATGAAAACGTTTCAAACAACAATTGTTTGTTGGTACTTGCTATAGGTTTTGGCCCACGTTCATAATATCACTTTCCATGGTTTTTAATCATTTCGGGGTAGGCACAAAAGATTGTAGCAGTTTTAGTAGACCCCGAGTTCAAAAGCGTATAAAGGTCACAAAGGTCAGTTTTATACGTAGTCAACGTTTTGAATTAGGACCAGAATGTTTTGCATTGAATCTTACTTTAGAACAAATGGAACAATAGCTACAAGTGCTACGTAATTCATACCTTTTGAGCGAGCGTTCTTTACATTGTAGAAATCATCATATCTATCAGGAACGATATATGTATTTTACCGCGATTTAAGAATACGTTTAACGGCAGAGATTGCGTTACAGTTTGCACAGATCACTTGCCCCCAGGGGGAGGGGGACTCCCATATCAAAATGACGAGTTGATCGTCATAAATTTTGAAAAGTACCACTAAAAGGTACCAGAATTTGTTTTGTAGCCGTGATCTGTACAATTTTCCCACTTAGTGGTACCAACTCTAAAATGAATACGGTAAGTGACAGTTGACTGACATTTATAGTAACTTTCTCTTATATGTTTTCGCTCAATACCCTAAAACTGGCTAAAAGGTAGCGCCATACCTTTGACAGGTACCAAACCACGAATTTTAACCCCCGAAAGCTACGCTCACCCCCGTCAATTTTTATATACCCCTGGGTACCCTGCGAGCAGTGGCCCTCCGACTTATCTAGGAAGATCGAAGAGCCTGATCTGCTCACAGGGTACCCCCCGGGCGCATGCCAAGGGTAATTTTTCACTGCCGCTTCTAAAACTATCTAAGGGCCACGAGGTTTGCTGACTGAACACTGAAAACTGAGGCGGAGCTTCTCGTAGACAGATCAGGTATCGAATTACTGTAACGCAAAACTCCTGACCTTAAATAAGAATTACCTTAAATAACGCTTGCAATTTGATTCTGAATTACTGGTTATTACATCCACACACATTTACGATTTTTAGTGATTTTTTTTAAAAAGTTATTTGGCCGTGTGTTTTGTCACTGTTACAGTCTCCCGACGTAAAGAATGAGGAGGTTAGGAAGTTATTTGGCCGTGTGCTTTGTCACTGTAGCAGTCTCCCGACGTAAAGAATGGGGAGGTTGAGGGGGAGGCGGCGGGGTAAGAGCGAGGAGGGAAACGGGGTTGCGTCACCACTGTCATCCCTATTTTCCCTCAATATTTCCTGTAGTACGACTCACACCTGCGACAGTCGACCACAGTACATTGTCAGCAGGAATAAGGGAGGAGCGCAGGGGGAGCAATTTTTGTCAGAGAGAGGACCAGGGTTTCACAGCCTGGATGGCACAGCTACGCTCCTTTGGCTGTAAAGCCAGTTCTACAAAGTGACATAACTAACTGACTAAACTTCAGCGTAAAATTTCCCTTAGTATCTTCGAAATCGATGACAGCCATCTGATCAGGTCTATTTGCTCAAGACATCGAGATGCTTATGGCATCAGACGACGCTGACAAAACCGATTCTGCGCCGGTCCCACCAAGTTGGGCAGCTAATCGTTTCAAGCAAACGAAGGGAGATCGAAGCATCACATTTGTGCAATCTAGACTTATCCACAAGATGACCTCGATATTAGTGCCTGTTGGCTTTCGCAAGTACTCTAAAAATTCAGAGCATAGCACCATATATTCAGGCAACATGATCTTGTTGGATCGTGTTCTTACTTTGACCCATTAAGGCCAAAGAAACCATATTTTGTCTGCTCAAATTCCATTACTGATGGATGAACTATCTTTTATCGCATGAAAACTATCATACAACAGACAATTTTTGTGAACAATAAATTGAAAATTGGGTCTTCTCCAGATGAACTAGACTGTGACATTGCTTTTAACTCTCCTTGAGTAGCATTCATGGTAGCCTGCGAATAAAGCCGCCTCCCATCGCTCCCGGTCCCCGAGGGCCGTTTCGCGAAACGCCCCTCGGGGACGGGAGCGATGAGAGGCGGCTGTATTCGGAGGCTACGTTAGACTGAAATTTGAAAAACTTTATCAAAAATCAAAACAACTGCGCGTGTTTAGACGCAACCAGATAAAATTATGATAAGCCAAACCCGTAACCTCAGTTTGAACTGATTATATAATTAATTGTCTTTGGGGTCTAGCTGGACGAAACATCAATTTCTATCCCGACAAGGGCGTACGTAAGTGCAAGGTCAGCGGTCTACCGGTGAAATGCATGTAACACAATCTTTGTGACCAAATGTATAAAACGGCCTAAAGTGTTACGATGTTTCCTATAGATGTCCCAAATTTCTTAAACATCCAGTGTGGCCGCTCAAAGGTATGAATTATATAGCACTCTTAGCTATTTGCTCCATTTTTTTTCAAAGTAAGATTGAATGAAAGAAGTCCTGGTTTCATTTTATTCCATATTTACTAGTGTTGCAACCGGTTGACACCGTAAACTGACCCGTGTACGGCTTTTGAACTCCGCTAAAATCTTTTGACATTGCCCCTAAAGGATAGAAAACCAAGGAAAATAGTCTTATAAGCATAGGTCATGCACAGGCAGTGCCCTGTAGCAAGAATTAATAAACCATTGTTGTTTGAAACGTTTTCATGTTGCGTTTATTTGAGTTTTAGCATCGGAATGCCGTGACAGAAAAGCTCACTCCGTAAAAACTAAAATCTTACTTTAAGACGTTTTTTACACTTAATTCTGGTGCTGTGGTAAGACAGCGCGTAAATCTCATTTGAAGACGATTTATCTTAGGATAAGACGATTTTCTTCTTATTTATAAGATGATGGCGTCTTAGTTTAAGGTGATTTTTTCTTAGATTCAAAGTGCTGTGGTAAGTCATATTTTCATCTTAATTCAAGATTTGAACAATCTTATTCTAGATGCTTTAGAATCTCAATTTAAGTTTCGAAGCAAGAAAGAGATCTTTAATCTAACTGCAACGGTCACTATTAAGCCTACATTCAAAAACAGGGAGCGTTTAATACTGTTAAGCTTGAACATGATACATGCAGCAATGAAAACACAACAAATTTCAATCCATAGTACTTTATTAAAACCAAATCTGAAATGACACAACTTATACAAATCCGCTTACCGTAAATCCGCAGGAAAACAGAGGTCGGGCCGCGGCATTTTAAATACTGTTTTGTTGGTCTTAAAAGTCCCGTAAATCATAAACTTTGCATTGCAGATTGTCTGAATTGCCACTACACTCATTCCTTTGATCGGTGACGCAGCAGAATTGCAGGACTCATCTTGGTTTTCAAAAAACAGGTGGTTTAGAAAGCGACAGTAATTTCTTCATTCCATTTTCATTCCGCTGAGTGTGCAGTGCATGCGGTTAAGTTCGTGTATAGTTACAACGTTTAGCCGAGGCTTTAGACCGTATTTGAAGTCCAGATGTCTTCTCATTTGAATATTGAAGTTGTTGTCTCGAAATTCTTGTAAATTCTCCACTCTCCGCTGCTTGAAAAATATTAACGGCTTGTTTTAAGTCTGAACAAGGTGAGAGTTTGCGATGAATCAAAGCTCCAGACTCCAGCCCAGACTCCGCGTCTGCAGAGTTTGGATCAAAATCAACCAATCAGAAGAGAAGTCCTGTTCCCTATGAGGTCTGCATTTTTTTAATGAACCAATCAGGAAGGGCTTTCCAAAATTTGGATCCTTTTGTTTTGGAATTTTCTATTTCTTCCAAGTTAGCCTTTTTTTATTTATTTATTTTTTTTTTTACCGAGAACTAAAATGGTGAGAGTAGAGATCGGCGTATTAAATCGCCGATATCTGGCATGTCAGATATCGGCGATTAAATTCGCCAAATGTGCCCGTTCCCGCGATTTTTTTTTACGCTCATCGCTGCGAATTGCCAGTAAAGTCAATCAGTCAGGTTGGGCGGGTTTATCCCAGGAACAACGCCGCGATCGGCGAAAAAAAATCGCCAGGTGTGTCCGCATCAATCGGTGGCGAAAATCACTTGCGATTTTCGCTGGCGATCAAATTCGCTGCGATCGTCGTATAAAATGCCAGGTGTGTCGCCAGCTTAAGGCGTATTGCATCTTACGTAGGATGGCAGTATCTTATAGCCTGCTTAGGCGTCTTAAAATTTCCACAAGACCAAAAAACGTCTTAAAATAAGGACCCCATCGACTCAGATAAATATAATTAAGACTGGTCTTTCTTAAAGTAAGATGCCTCAATGTTGATTAAGATAAGCGCTTCTCAAATGAAGACGATTTAAAGACAATATTTAAGACGATCTTTTATCTTATATACTAACTGAGACTCCGATAGTCTTCATTTGAGATCTCCTGTGTTAAAATAAGATGATCACCGTCTCAATTTAATGTGGTGGTGGTCTTGCATAAGACGGGAAACGTAAGGGACTGGTCATAAAGTACCGGGGGGGGTGGGCTGGAAAAATTCATTTTTACGAAGGCTAGTTTTGTGTGACCCACCCTTATATTTTTGCAGAATAATGCATGGCCCACCCATATTTTTCAGGTAAAAAATGAAATGACCCACCCCTAGTAAATAAAGGTAAGACTATACATAAAACTAGACAAATTAGAGGACAAGTATGATAGAGGAAGGAGCACACATGCACAAAGTCTTGTTTTTGAAGTTTATCATTGCATGAGATCTATTTTTGTTGAAATACCTGAAATGATTTTGAGAAGATAATGTGCATCTAATATGTATCATTAATAACCACATGGAATCATAGTTGTTCATTTTAATGGATGCGAGTGAACTTGCCCTTTTCTTGATAGAATGTGTAGTTCCAGAAAATATCCTTACCCCACCCATGGAGGGAATTCAAGATTCTGGAGGGGATGGTGGTAAGAGAAAGAACAAAATTACAGAGATTGTATGAAAGAAACTTGGAAGTTCCTGGCGGTAGGGCGTCCTTTTATAAATTCCCTCTGTGATGGGGGATGGATATTTTCTGAAACTACACAATTATAATTTGTGCTTTTACTGTTAATACATTTCACAGTTTTACTGGCAAAAGGCACCATTTGATGCAAAACATGTGCAAAAATATTATGTGCCCCACCCCTTTAATGATGCATGGTTTTTGCTAGCCCACCCCTTTTTACATGCATGAAAACAGTGACCCACCCCCCCTTTTTTTCCAGCCCACCCCCCCCCCTGTACTTTATGACCAGTCCCTAAGGTAAAATCTTAGTTTAAGATTTTAGTTTTTACGGAGCAAATTTCACTAAAGTACTACTTGTAATTCGCGGCCTCAAAAATTTCCTTTTGTGTTGCCCATAGTTTTGAAAGCGGATTTTATAAGAAGAAATGATGCTCTTTCACGTGGTGTAAATCTTTATCCTCAACGCCATGTACCAGTTAATGATTTTAGCGTGGCAAATTTGTCAATTTGGCATCACGAGAAATCGCTTAAAAAATTGTAAATATTGAAAAATCTCCTAAATATTAAATTTTCACTTCAGATGAGTAACATACCATTCATGATGTCTATAATTATGTACTTTATCAGACTGGATGTTTTTCGTTTGGAACGAAACTGGTTTGATTTTTAAAACAAGGTCTTCGCAACATGTGGTGTCAGACACCGAAAACCCGGTTCAGGAGCGGTGAATTCAAGATCATAGCCTCACATCAAAAATAATTATCGGATCGAAGTAAAACATGTATTTCTTTCAATAGTTTACCGTGGGCTATGTTGTGAATTTTTTTGAGAATTTTGAATTTTTCGCTATTGCATACCTCTGGTTGATATTTACAGACATCCGCTCTTAAACGTTTGAATTTAGGATCTGAATCGGTTACAGTACAGATTGTGAAGCGAAAGAGAAGTAACTGAAACCAAAGAAGGGTCGGCATTGAAACTGATCAGAAATAACTGCTAGAATTACGAAACGAAGATTTTCGCTCGCTGCCCACAAACAGTGAGGCCTTGGCGTTTCTTTGGGGTATAAGAAGGAGCTACAATTTTTTCATTTTCATTATATGAAAGGGGTACCATTCCGAAAAACAAATTGGTATCACCAGCCGGGCGGAGCCCAACCTGAGTATCAAGTCCTCCCCTCCTTCCCACCTGCCACGCTCAGGAAGGCCTGACACTCAGGTTTAGAGAGACCCCCCCCCCTACCTTGAGGGAACCTTTCTTAATACCACCACCCCTTCCCCTGTCAGAAACGTGCTGCTATGCGCTTGGAGTAGGCTCGAAATTTTTATAAGAATAACGACTTATTTGAGTTCACAAGACATGTTTCGGTCGTGCAACGACCATCTTCAGTTTAAAGTAGAATTAATTTGAAGTTACATTTGAATTTATAATGTAATGCTGAACAATGCTATGTCGGCGGAACCAGCCGACGCCTCTCGACACGCATTAGCGAACACCTAAACAGGGACAGGACCTCACGTATCTATCAAAACCTTCAACAATCCGAGGCTTGCCGCAATTCCTGCTCTGCTGAATGTTTCAAACTTATAGACCATGTGACCACAAAATTCCAGGTCAAGATAAAAGAAGCGTTACACATCTCCTGCTGAGCAACCTTCTTTTTAAAAACAAGCAACTATACCACGTTGTTAATTTAACTCTCACGTTCTAATCACATGTTCTATTACCTTTGGCTATTTTGTTAGGCCTAGGGCAAACGTCGAATCTAAGTCGCGTCGAATTTATTAAAAATAAGTTCGACAAAGAGTCGACTTAATTCCAGTGTGGTAGCAAACGTCGAACCTGCGTAGACCCTAATTCTCAAGTTGCACTTCGTGAAACACGGGAATAAGCACGTGTCCCCGTGCTATTAGGGACCTTACGAAAACACCACGGCGCAACGCCACAACACTATACCTGCCAACTCTCACGCATTATGCGTGAGTCTCACGCCTGCGGACTAAAGACATCGATCTCACGCATCAACGACAATTTCTCACGCCTGACTCACAAATCCGGACGAGTTGTTTTAGAAATTTCATTTTATCTCAGATTTGTTATGTATTATTTCTTTGCTCCTTATAACAATCACAAAAGCTTTCAAATGTCTACCATCCGTTCCAATCGTAAGTGTTCAAAGGTCGTCGGAATATCGTCGGACATTTTCGGCAACGTTCGGAAGTCTTCGGAAAATCGTCGGCAATCTTCGGAAGTGGCTCGGACAATTTCGGAAATTCCGGTCATGACGAGACAAAAATCTCACGCGTTTGACTCAGAAAAAGTTGGCAGGTATACAACACAAAAAGCTTAATGAGCAAAAACAATCGCTCTGCACGTGCGTTTTAAATTTTGGTACATTTCTTTGTCGTGCTCTGCAAAACAACAACGTGAAATGACCAAATTCAAGGTTCTCTTACCAATTTGGTTCCTGGCTAGTTTGTCGTTTGTGTATACAAGTTGAATGAGTTAAAATAATCGCGAAGTAGCACAAATGAAATAAAGTTATACTTTCAAATGACGTTTGCGTTGGCGTCACCGTCTTGCATTCGTAAGGATTCACTCGATGTGCGGCTAGTTATTGCTAGGACTTGCTAGCGAAATGCCGAGATACAGTGCTCATCGGGCTTTTCTTTGGCAATTAATTGCGAAAAATAGAAAAAAAAAACACTCAAACACTGAGCATTTATTGCAAATAGGCAATTCGCATTTCAATCATTTATATTTAGCATCATTTATATTTATATTTATATTTAGAATCATTTATATTTATATTTATGTTTAGTGTTCATGAAACACGAAAAACACATTTCCATCACGCTGTGCGATGTCAGCAATGACTTTCGATAACTCGCCATTTCTGGTCGCGAAATTGTCTTTGTACAGCGCATGCTCGTCAGGGGGGGAAATAGCGTTTGGCAGATGGGGGAGTCGGTATTTTTGTGACTTTTGCGCAGTCCATCACATTTGAATCAATTATTTTGTAATTTGCATGATTTATGAATTGAGTTCAGCGCGTGTTTAGAACGGCGTTTGTTGTAACGCCGAACCACTGTCGCATTATCCGACTTGGCAAGTCGAACTTATGCTGGAGTCGAACCAATTAATTTGAGTCGAACTTAATTGCGGCAAACGTCGCACCATTCATGCGCCTATTTCAAAATTAATAGGTTCGACGAATTAAGTTCGACTAAGATTCGACGTTTGCCCTAGGCCTTAGATTCCTAATTTATTGCACGTTTGTTATTCATCTTTGTTCAGGCAAATCAGCATTACATTATAAATTCAAATGTAACTTCAAATTAATTCTACTTTCAACTGAAGATGGTCGTTGCACGACCGAAACATGTCTTGTAAACTCATATGTGTCGTTATTCTTATAAAGATTGTTGCTAGTCTGCTTCTTTCCAGATCCTTTGTTCACGGGCGTCCCAAGCTCACGTTTAGAGAAAGCGAAAAAATTATCTATTTATTCATAAATGCGTCACGGCTGTGTGAGTTGTAACGTGACCTTTCATCTTACGCGGTGTTAGGTTACGTGATAACCGTTGTAGCCTGCGAGCAAGCTCTCTTGGGGGTGGGAGGCGGGAGGGAGAAAGAGGAGAGAGCTTGCAACGATGTCTCAGGAATTTTCATTTCTGCGTTGAATTTTTCAACGCAAAATGCTGATTGGTGGATATTGAATTTGGTGCTTACGTCATTGTTCTTCGCGTGCGTCGTGTTGACAACACAAAAATGGTGGCGGAGTTTCTATTTGTGAAGGTTGCGAGAATTTCTCTAAATAACTTAGGTTTTCTCTGGAATTGAAACCCGAGCAAAGTCAAGCTGCCAATGCTTTACTTCAAAGTAGCGATGTTCTTGCAGTTTTACCTACGAGATTTGGGACAAGTTTGATATTTCAACCTTTTGCAGCAATTGAAAGTCTAAAGTCTAACATCAAACAAATTTTATGTTAGTTGTTTGCCCATTGCAAAGTATCATTATCGATTACTTGATCGCAGAAGCAAGAAGAATGGGGATGCCTGCCGCTTCGATTGCCGATATTTCAGATGGAGAGTCACGGTCAGCCAAATTTAAGCTTTTGTTTGGTGTTTGGCTCAGCCG